>NW_024881280.1:15258649-15316149 GCF_018691265.1 Tyto alba
ATTCACAGCTCCTGACGAGGAAATGGGAAAAAGAAATTTCCTTACACATTTTCTTTTCATTTCATGTGCAGATTATACATATTCTGCTTCCATTAACAAGAAGGAGATTGTGCTTTATGCAGCTCTATATTTAAGGGCAAAAGACCAAGCAGATGACAAGAGTGACCCTTCTCTTGTCTTATGATCACTGCCAGTTTGACATGACACTAATTAGACTGCCTTAATCTAAACCCAGTTAGTTCTGCATGCTTGCAGCAAAACCATTGTAAACCCGAATATAAATTGCCTTGGGCCTTTGTCTTCCTAAGATACATACATACACATATACACACACTCTCTTTCATAATCCAGTCCTGGTAGTCTTAATATATGAGACTGCCTCATATATTATTCTTAATTTTCAATTTTACAATTACCTTCTATTCCCGGTGTAGAATATTATACAGTGTACGTGCCAGCAGAGTCAGAGGATCTGTAAGGAGATTGCTTCATAGTTCATAAAAAAATGCATGCTGCATGCAATCTGAAATAGCCTGTGGTTGGTAAGCCTAGACACAGTTTACATTTTCCTTTAATGGTGAAATATGATTGCAGAACTATGGAGTGAAAAATACACAAACTAATCTCATTTATAAGAAAATCTTAATTTTGGAAAATAAGTCCATCTACAAATTAATTAAAAATTTTATCATTATTAGTAGACCAAAAAATAGTTTTAAATGGTCTGTTTAGAAAATTCAAGGGATAAAAATGTTATTACAAATATAACTGTAGGTAGTGAGTAAAAACAAACTGATTTGGACTACAAAACAGTGTTAAAAATTGTAGTTAATAGATTCACAAGTAACCTCTGAATGTTTCCCATTCAACTTTATCTGTTGTAACACAGCTAATGTGTTGCAGAAATACATTTATTCTTAGTTAAGTAAATTGCAAATAAAACACTTGAAAGGTATAATGTTCCTTTAAAAATAAAAACAAATTTGGTTTATGTTATGCTGCTATTCTTATTTGTACCAAATGCTCCTTAATGGTCAGTTCTCTGGTATTATTTGGTTGATTCTGGAGTTGCTGGGGTTCTTTTTTAAACAAATAAATAAAAATTTTAATGAATGAAAGCTTTCAGAATGAGATCTTTGCACTTAACAAAAACAAATGAACGCTAAGGCATAAATCTAATTATTTGTACTAGCTGAAGAGTAGATTTAAGCCATCATCATGCACTATTTGGTCCAGAAGATGATTTTTTTTTTTTTTTTTTATTCTGTGTGTTTTCAGTTGTGGATTTCTACCTGAGACTGTTTTTTTTTTCCTCTCTTTTCCAGGTTTGCATAGCAACTAAACTGAACAATGGAAAATCACCACTAAAGACAGTCAAGAAGTTGGATTGATGAATATTAAAATGCTGTAATTCATGCTGAAACAATATTCTACCAACTTTTTCTATGTAATTTAACTAAAAAAACAAGCATAAGTGGCATATAACATTTTCATGAATGGGACCCTTAGGCTTATTCAGATGAGCATGTTTAGCTTGCCAAGTTTAAATATTTTCAGAACTGATCCTGGGACTGAGAAGCCTTCATCACAGCACAGCATTTAAAATGATGGATGTGATACATATTTAATACAATAAAATGGCCATTTATATGCTCATAGTAGGCACAAGGGAAATCCTTGTAGGAAAGAATTCTAAAATCAGAAGGGGACTATTCTCTCATTGGTCTGCAAGGAATTTAGGTAGCTAGCTCCCATTACTGCTGATGGGTGTTATAAGCCCAGGTCCTCCATGCATCAGTGGGACAATGCATTTTTAAGGGTCCAGTTCAGCAGAATGGAGACCCTGCACACGTTGAGCTGCAAGAAATGCCACAGATTTCCCCTGTGCAGCTGAATGATGGGGAAGAACTGCAGTCCAGGGCTATCATGTCACTCTTTTAGCCAAACAAGCCTTCACAGAGTGCATCTATGCCCTCCATTGCCCAGCCATACAGAAAATACGAACATAGCAACAATCCCTCGGAGCTCCAAAGAATGCTGCCCAAATTTCCTGACTTCAGTTATGCCCAGCTGGGCACCAAGATTTCTGAGCAGCTAGGAACCCTATTGTATGGCTAGGCTGTCTTTTATCACCTCAATGGCACTTAAGGAATGTGTGAGAGAAGGTCAGTGTAGAAAAGCGAGCCCACGTGAATTAACTGAAGCTTTCTAAGAAAATGTATGCAGCAAAAAATAAGAAAACTGAAGCAAACTAACAGCAGAACTGTAATAAAACAAGGTCAGGGTAGACAGAAGCAGGGAAAGAGCAGTGAGAACACAATACATGCTATCTGAACACATCTACAGTGTTGACAAGTGTGGTTGGTTTGGTCCATCAAAGAGATGGCTACATGAAACTGTACAGTTGTTATTCAGTCTTTTCAGTTTACAATTAAACATGCCAATCTGAGCTGCTAACAACCCTCCTGAATGTGGACCACAGTACCCCTGCCTGGATAGAAGTCTGTAGGATGTTCTTATGCCATTGCCCACCTCCCGCCCCTGCCCCCCCCGGCCCCCCCTCCGCCCGCCTTTATTTTTTTCAGGGACACACTGAAAACCCATTTTCACAAACAGGAGTCTCTGCTGAGTTTTGATGGCTTTTGATCAGGCACTAGCCCTTCAGCACTGCTGGCCACTGTGGCAAAATTGACCACAGCAGCATTAAATTATTCTGACTCATATTGCTGGCTGTGCAACTAAGATCCATAACATCTGAAGACATTTCTAAGATTATTTCATGACACAATAGAGAAGGACACCTGAGCCCAACTTCTTTATAACTACTCATAATATATGGAAATCCATTAAAATCTGACCAACATGTTAGTTTTGTATTTGCGTATCTGATTAGAAGGCTGTGCTACAGAATCATCTGTTTTAATTGTTAGCATCCCGTGTCCTGGCTTAATAGCTGAACTACTACCAAGGATATAGTAACTTTGAGCTCTTGTTCAATGGCTGTTAATAGCACTCATCAGGTATGAAAGACTAAAATTCAAACTAAAACTGTTTGTTGGCAGGAAGAATAAATCTCATAAGACCCTCAATCTATGTGCATTACGTTGAGCCAGAAATGATTCACAGACAAAAAGCAGCTATTGATTTTAGAAAATTAAGAAAACCAGAATATGTATTGGAACTTATGTGAATATCCTGAGTTCCGTTTAATAGCATAAGCTGCTGCAAAATTCTGGAAATGCACCCTGCCGTTTGTATTAATTGGTGGGAAATTCAGGCCTGTGTCAAAGACAACTAATTGTCTGATGAAAATAGCTTGTTTCTGACATCAGTACATACCACACCCCTGTATCACATGAGGAGGGTTTCAAAAAGGTGTTATATATTGTCATGGTAATTATAATTGGGTTATATGTATCCAAGGTACAGAACCCATACAAGGTGACTGCATAAAAGAGGGTCTTATAAATGAGACTGTAGGGCATTTAACTAAACAATTGCATGCAGAATAGAGAGCTTACATAAAAGTGTGTATTATGCAGATGTTAGAAACCTGTGTCTCTGAGAAGACACTATTTTGACCATAATGCATTCTGTCATGTGAGATAAAATGCAGAGAACATTTACATTTCTCCCACTCACTGAGCTTCTACCACACGGCTTGCATTTTCTCACATCAATAGACATCTTTTTAAACATTATATTCATGTCTGTCTCTCTTGATGGCAAATAAACTTCAATAAATAAAATACTTTATGATAAATATGTTAGATTTAAGAAGCAGTTGTGATAAAATGCTCAGGTTTTCAAAAATGATTTGTTAAAAACAAATAAATTTAACAAGACATGTACACAAGCTCAAAATATATTATACTGTAGATGATGCACGATAACATAATGACCCAAAAAAGCATTTGCACAGTTTTTCACACTGCTTAACTTACTGCTAAGTAAGACAAATAATCAACAGAACTTGGACCCACTGCCTCTGTAGATCAGATCAACATATGACTGCTGCAACAGTGCAACTTGCCAGGGCATTTCAAACCAGCCGCAGCTACAGATAGCTACTGTATAGCAGGGGACATGCTCACTACAAAACCATCAACAAGTCTCACATCAATTAGAACACGGTTATAGATCACTACATATTTCTATCAATACTATAATGCACATCACTCTCTTTTTCATTTACCCAACCAGATTGGTGTACTTGACAAACCAATAATTTGTAATAAAATATAATTAATGTGTACAATTTAAATGTCCTACTGTGCTCCTGGTAATCATCTCCTTTTAGGTAATTTGAAATTGCACAGTTAATATGTATCGTCTTAGAGTTAAACAAATAGAAGACTTACTGCAAATCATCACTTCTTCATTTTCTTTTTAAATTTTTGCTTCTATATTTTTACAAGACATCTGTTTCTCAAATATTATTCCTAGTTTTCATTTATTTTTGCTTTTAAAAGTGTAAAGCTTACAAAAAAGTAAAGAATCTTGTTGTATCACTTAATTGATTTTACTTGATTTTCTTCTTATTAGTTTCCTACTTTTTTCTTAGTAAATACTTTAAAAGAGTGTTTTTAGAGTTATATTATTATTTCCCTTATGGAACTGCCAAGAAGGTCAAACAGATTATGAGCTTTCTGGTGTTTTTAGAAATGCAAAATAAGAAACGGCCCACCATTAATTCAAAGAGCTTAGAATACTGACAGGATAAGAGATGATGATGATGACTGATTGATTGATGTGTTTATTTATTTGTTTGTTTGTTTGTTTGTTTGTTTGTTTATTTTTAATGATGAAAATCTAGACACAGAATGAGTAAGCTATTTCTATAATGTCACACAAAATAAAGTGAACTCATACCCCTCAATTCTCAGTCCAACGGCTAAACCACATCAGCCTTCCTGTAATTTTGAGGATATGGATCCTACTCCCCCAAACTTAAGACTCAAATATACACTTTCAACTCTACATATTTTAATCAGGGAGAATAAGCTACATATGGAGACTGAAACAATTGATATAGGGTAGCTACATTGACCTTACATTTAATTTTTGAATTAAAAAAAAAAAAACAAAAACAAAAACAACACCCAAAAAAATATTTGATCATATAAATATGCAACCTCACTGAAATGACAGGGTTTCATAAGCACTCATTACCCAGACTCCCCACTTTCTTCCAATGCAAGACAATTCTCTTACACTGCAGAATGAATACGTCTAATTTCAGATCAGACCAAATTTGCATGGTAGATTGTACAGCTGGATGGAGGAGCACTCTGAGGATAGACCATAACTGTGGGAAAATATCAAGGGCTAATACCACTTCCTTACTCTCCTCTTAATGTAATGTCAGGCTGTATCTGCAGGAATGCTCATGCTTGTGAACTGGGGAGAAGCTACAAAGGCAAGACGCACTGCTGTAAGAACCCATTTCCTTCTACCTGCTAGAGAGTAACAAAGGCTTTGTCAAAATTCAGAGAGGCATTCCCTGTTTGAAATGGAGCTGCTGCTGCCACATCTAGCAACATCCTCAAGAAATTGCAGGGCAGTGTTCTTTACCAACTAGCAAAAACAATCACACCCAAGTTGCTTCACACTCATCAAAATGTTTGATCTATGTGAATCTGAATTATATATGGCTCAAAGGCCAGTCATCCATGGCAGGCTTCAACATTATCCCCTTCAATAATTAGTTCTACCTGTTCCAAATGTGCTGCTGGATCTACTGTCATTTCTCACTCAAGGACCAACCACCACCAGTGACCTTATCATTTGATGCATTTGTCTCTGGAACATTTTCACAACAGCCCTAATTCCACGTTCCCTGCTAGCACTGAGTTAAAATGCTTCTCAAAAAGAAACTATTTTCTTATGTCACAAAGGACAAAACACTATTTGACATCATAGTATTACTATGCTGAATTTGGTCAGAAGTCTTGAAACATAGTTTAGGTGTAGATATCCATGCCTTGTGTCTGAGAGCTATTTCAAATGGCTGCTCAAAGTTCCCTTCAGCTCAATTTTTGTTCATGCAGCAATGTCAAGATTAGAACTTTAGCACGATATATTCATTAAGTGTCAAGCTCTTCAAACTACAAAATTTACTTTAGAACACAATATTTGGAAATAAATTAGCCTGTTGGATAAGTTTTCATTTGTCTTCAAGAATCTAAGGCTTCAATTCTAATTTTCAAGCTTTACTTCATAGGCACATGAGATAGAAGATCTACACTTTAAAAACACAAAATCCCCAAATTTCAGACACTTGCTATTACAAGTCATTTGTTTTATTACTTCATACAAAGCATATCAATTATCACAAGATCCATTATGAATCAAGAATTTGGGAGCAGTGGTCTTGCAGGGATTGTGTCTAACATGATATTCCGAAACTAATAGATAGCTGCCTGACATTTTAAATGTTAGGCAGATATCTATTCTATGGGCTTATATGAGCTAGACATCTGTAGCACTGAAACAATGTAACTTCTAGGTTGACTAGGAAGGAAGAGAAAGAGACCATCAGGATTGAACGATGGAAGAGGAATTTTGATCCTTTCAGGGGACTAAATTAAAAACACCAACACCACCACTGTGGACCATAGTTACACTTTAAATTTTGATAACCTATTTTAGAATATTTCTTCTTAAAAACCCCAAAACGAATATTCCTATTAGGATCACACTAGATAAACAGTATTTTATTTTTAAATGAAAGTATTTTATTCTTTTGCTTGGGAAGGAAATGTTAAGCTGTCCTTGAAATACCTTTCCCCCCCTGAAAAATTACTTAATAATTATAATCATATATTTGGTGGTGAAATTTAATGCAGTTGCCCAAATTTACGAATTATAAATTAAGTTTTAGCTCAATGTATTTCTATATTTTTTAATGTTATAAAAACTTCATATGCTTCAAAACTGAAAATAGACATTGCTTTAACATTTAAAAAAAGCTCTGCATTTAGTCAGCAGTCATTTCTTAATCTTGGAGACAAACTTGCAATAGTGCTAATACTCATGAAACTCTAATTACAAATTATCAGATTAGGTTGACTAGTCCCACTTCTTTTGACATGGGTTTTTCTGATGCCTCATTTGCTCCCTATTGAAGTTCCATATGCTTCTCTGTGCTATCATGTCCATGTAATGGAACCAGTCTCCTCTACAAAAAGGATTTCTGGTCAGAAACCTGTTTCCTCGCTCTTGCCTTTTCACTATCCTGCCAAAGAGAGAGAGGGAGGAGAGTGGGGTGAGGAAGTGATAGGAATGACAAAGAAGATGTCTACCTAGCCTAAGGCTGTCTCTCTTATGTGATTACCACCCATTTTTCCCTGCCAAATGCCTGCTTTTCAGATAAATTTAAAGAACAGTTATAGTAGAAGTCATTCTTGGAAAAGTTCATTTTCAGCTAGCATCAGTTTAGGAAGTAGGACAATAATAAATTCACTGACAAATATTTTGCCTACAGGAATGCACAGACTGGACAAGCTTTTAAAAAGCACCAATGGTAATTGCCTCCATTGAAACTAATCCAAATTCCCACTGTTTTCAACAGGACTATAAATAGTGTCATATCTTGTCCTATTACTCATTTTAACATTGTTTTAGGATAACTATTACTCCTTTCATGATTACTGTCATTTTGATTACTTTGGTGTCTAGGAAAAATAGTCTGCTACCATGACTCCACTCTTCTATGTCATGTCTCAAAACAGAGACCTTTTTCCTATTTTAAGTTTATAAATTCACTAGGACACATATATTTAGCTATTACACACATAATTTGGTTTTGTTTACATGGTACAGAATTGCACTTTTCAACATCTGATGTTCCTCATTGGAAGACATGAAAAATTGTCTGCATTTAAAGGTCCGATCTAGGACTTGGATGATCCCAACTTCAGTTCCCTACAGTGCCAAAGACACTTCAAATTAGATCTACAAAGGCATCCTCACATAGGACAACTTATAAAAATATGGTCTTTATTGCAGGATCTAAGCTGATCCTGAAGTAAGTTTCCTTGAGAATGTCATCAGGACTTCTGCAAACACGTGGTCTCTGTTGCTCTGTCCCCCTGCCTCTATGAAGCCTCTATTTCTTTCTGAACAGTGGCTCTGTTTTACCAGAAAAGGTTACAGAATATTCTGGAGCCTTGTTTCTAGGCCTATTAACAATAGTATTGTCCTAAATGGTAATCTGAATTTGAGAGATCTATTACAGTAACGTTACTACCTCTTGGTCAAGTGCTCTGTCTCCTGAACTGTCTTATAAACAGGGGGTTTTGGCACAGCTATGGCATCTGATTTTTATTGTAAACAGTGAGCATGCTTTACACCATAAACAATAACATACCTTATTTTCTAGAATCTTGCATGAAAATTTTCAACAAAAGCCATGAGGCAAGTCTCATAATTCTCTGGCAGGTCCTAACAAGCAAGGTCTTTAGCTTCTTCCCTTTTCTCCAGCTGGCACGTATTTTGTGGCATTGTTACATTCCTCTTAAAAGGTATCCTGAGGCAGCAATAGGAAACCTGCTCATGCTGGAAACAGCCATGGTGCTGAGGGCACTCCCAGCCCTGAGTGCCTCTGCCCAGTGCTCCCCCCAGGATTCCCCCACCCTGACCATGTCCCAGGACCCCCTGTCAGCCCCTGGAGCAGAAGGGAAGCAGAAGAGAGCTGGAAGAAGTGTGAACGTGTTGGTCAGGGACCCCAGGAGTGAAAGAAAATCTTTCCCTGAAAAGGCAGAGATCAAAAAGCTGGACTAGTCATCATATAGAAGATGCCATCCAACCCCTGCTGCTGTCAGGGAGGGAAGGCTTGTTCACAGTCTCTGCCTCCTGAATTTTCTTTAAGTTTGTTCTTCAGGTTAATGCTCAAGTAAAATCCAGTTTCACTGGGGTCAGTGTTTTGCTGTTGTGTTTTTTCCCCTCTTCTGGCACTTTAGCTGTTCACTTAAAGGAAAAGGTGCTGGTAGCAATCTCTGACAAAGTCCAGTCACACCTCTCAGACCAGGAGCTGTGCTGTGAAACAAAGTTCTGCTGAGTCATTACTCATCACCCCACTCCACCCCTGCCCAGCACAAAATTAGTTTCATTTTGCAGCTCCATCAACCACACTTCTGCTGCACTCCCTCTTCTATCACATACTGTGCAAGACACTCTTGCAGGCAACCCAGTGCAGTTGTTTGCATTTCACCTTCTAAATGAAGAAAACTTATTTTTTTGATGAAATAACAATGTGTTCCAATATAATATGCTTTAAGAAACACTTTAAAATGTGTTTTAATCCAGAAAAGAATTCTATCAGTTTGACTCTGGCAAGACCCTCATTATATGACTGAAGATTTCGGTCTGCTTAAGGTCTTGATCTTTATACAGACTTAGTACCCCATAATTTGTAAGAACATTTTTCAAATTACAAAAAAAGTCACAATACTGACACAAACATCTTCATGTTCGTATTCTTAAGGTCATATTAAAATATGTTGCACTTTCCTGCAAACACAGTTAACAACATTAGAAATTTGTTTGAGACAAAGAGGTTGCCAGGGACGCTTTCTACTCCCCTGGATTGTTATGCAAATAGTTAAAATATTGAAATGAATTTAAGGAGCTATACTCTAACACGTCAGTCCTGTTATAATTTGGAGACAATGAATAATATATTCCAGACAAAGTGAAGGCAGCTATAGAAGTAAACTAAAATAGGAAAATTACGCCCACCAGGCATTTAAATTTAGGAGCTGAATAAATTATCCATACATTAAAAGGTTCATATATTTCAAAGAAAGCATAAAAAAGTTTAAAAAATAACTGAGAAAGTGTAACAAAAAGCAGAATAATTCCAAATGTGATCAAAGCTGGTGTGGAAACCTATTAAATGGATGTCCTTGTTGCACAAAGATTATACAATACTACTTTCACAGATCTATTCTTTTAGCAGATATTCACTTAGAGCTTCTGCTGTTTTATGAAATGAGTTTTAATCTGGTAAACTGAAAAAAAAAATTATTAAAACTAAGATTTTCATCCATTCAAATTTCTATTGCATTTTTTCATCTTTTGGCACAATGGACATTTATTGGTTTTAATCAAGTGTACTCTTTTATGTGGTATTTTTCCAAAAAGACTTCCATATATTCTTATATGATTCAGTTCACTGCATATGCTATTCTTACAAATCTATTAATTAAAAAGCCCACTCAGAGTATTTGATGAAAACCAAAAATACTTCAATGGTTTTCTCATCACACCGAAAAGACGATTCTCCCAACATTCATCCAGGCCTTAGTTACAATTTTATAAACATAGCACTTTCAAATGTGTGCCACTGCCACAAAATATCTGAATTGTTACTGTCCTGATTTTATACCAGATGTTGTTAAAAATATCAGAGCAGGGCTTCATATTTTTTCATTAAGGTGGCTTCAGAATTAAGAATAGAGGAGATGTTCTTACTCATGCTAAGACTGAAGAATAAATCTGTGTACAAATTTTTTCAGATTTCCAGTGAACTGAACTCATGATATATACTATTCACTGAAGAACAGACTCATCGCTATTTAATATTGCTATTTAACAGAGATTGGATTACACTTCCCAGCTTTAAAAGGGATGCACTTCTTTGTAGCTCATTCTGAGATAATGAGCACCTTCAAGTGAATCCAGCCAAGACAATCATCACTGGTATCACAGGGACCATAACGTAGTTCGGTAGTTTTCTTCTGCAGGCAGTAGTGGTAGCAGAGTAATGCCCAACAGACTGCAAGCCTCACCGGTCACATAAAGGTGGATTTCTGAGACAGGCATGAAAGCTTTTTAACATCTTACAGAGCACTGACAGTATCTGACTTCACTATCTGACTTCTGAGAAGCTCTTATGCCAAGGTACCGTGTCGGAAAAGTAACGGTGAATCTGTTTGCTTTTTGCAAATGGCTCATAGTCATGACATTTACCTATGTGATCACAGAGGAATGAGGACTAGATCCATACGGCCGTGTGTATTAGAAGATATTTTGTACTAAGGAAAGTTCAGGCAGCAGACACATGAACATTATTCTTGAAACAACTGATTTCACAATACCAGGAAGCTTTTTCATTTGCCGTACTGTATAGATTTATTGCTCTAAATTTAACCAGTTTATACCCTGGTCACCAGCCTATGAAGGAAAATATGCCACCAAACAGTTACTCTTCAACGATTCTTCTGTGTATTCCTGTGTGTGTGCAGTGAGTGTGCCCCCGTGTGAGGCAGCTCATTCCATTTGGAAAGCTGTTTGCACCGTATCCAGTGTATTTTAAGGACATCTCCAAAGAGACTTAATGCGTAGTAGTCTGCATGCTGTAAATCTAAGCCTCCCTTATTGCATACTTATTCCATGTACAAAGGCCACAGTAGAGCCACAGCTGAGGTAAGAAGGTCAAATCTGTGTTGAAAATCATTAGAGGTTCATCAGTATAATGTGGCCCATTTATAACACAGTGAATATCAGCAAAAATCATTTGAATAGCACTTTACATATTAACATATTTAAAGCTATCTGTGCTCAGCACTACCTTAATTTTGGGTGTGAAGCTCTGAAATATCCAAGTCTTTCTTGTTTATGATGAATATATGGGCAGAATAAGAATGTTCCAAAAGGCTGTGTTCTTCCTGAGGATGAATAAACACATACAAAACTCACTATCAAGGAAATTTTATAGTATGGAATCCAGACAAGACTGATATATAATGCAGCAATTTATGCTTCTTAATTTAGCTGGTCAAGTTTCATGGAAATTCGTGGGTTTGCTATAAAATAACGCAGCTGACACTGCAGTAGATCACCAAAGAAACCATCCTTTCTGCCTCTGAATGTGTCCTGAACTTAGGTCTTTTGGGATATGTAATTCAGCCACTGATTTGATACTTGTAACATGTGTCGTTGTTTTGACTAGCAAAGTTCAAGCATTCCATTCTGTGAGAGCCAGTTCTTTACCTGCAAGTTGCAGCAGTACAATTACACCAGCTCTGGCTGTGGGGATTTTTGCCTGATGATTCATTCATATTGGTAAAAGTTCTAATGCAGACATAATTATATCAGTGTGCCAATTCCTACAACTTTAAAAGCTTTCCCATTCCTAACTGAAGAATATTTTTTAAAATGCTTGTGTCCCTAGAAGTGGGGACTTTCACTTTCCTTGGTGAGATGCAAAAGTAGCAATGCATTACCCAAGAGCAAATTAACAGGGATAAAATTAACCTTTTTTTCCCCTGAGACAAAAGTATATAAACTTTAGGTCTCCAAACCTAAATTCTTGCTCCAAAACTAAGCTTCTCAAATGCAAAGATCAAAAGGGGATGTGACCTCTGGCTGCAAATGGCCACTGCCCCTGTTCCTACTCTGGCCACCTCAAGTTGCAAAGGACCATGGATTTGTAGCTAGGGATTGGGAACATATCAGAGCACTTTTCTGAACTGTGATAGTAAGAAAATGCTACATTATCAGGTGGCAGGAACCGTCCAGGCTTCTGCTGGAGGGTTAATGAAGGATGAAAAACAAGGTTGATCTCTAATTTCCTATCTAAAGTGCCAGGCTGGATATTTGAATTGCTCAGAGAAATTTTATATTTTGGCTAATATGTAGGGTCCTTTCCATGAACATGAGGAGTCCTAGGAAGAATCTACAGGTCACTTAGACATGGGGAATCACCTTTACGTTTTATAAGACCAGATAATTTCAGAATTGTGAGTTGTACTGAAGAAACTATTGATGGATAATTCAGAGAAGTTAATGAAATTATAACACAATCAAACCATAACCCTTTGCACTTAGTATTTTTCTGCATATTCAGCATAACTTATTCTCCACTTTCTGATGTATGTGAGCAGTTGAATAGTATAAATCATCATTTTACTGATCTAAATGAATCCTTAATAGATAGCTTTAACCGTTTTAACTACCCCAGTATAGTACAACTCCAACTTGATCGCAATGGATAAATGATTTGATGACAGGATTTAAAAAGATAAAGAAGGATGGATTTTAATTTTTACTGATGAGAGATGATGGGTGAATTCTGCAAATTGAGGAGCTGAATGCTCAGGATGCAGAATCTTGCTTTGTATCTTATTTTCAGCTAAGGAGACTAGAAATAAAAATAATGTTTCTTTATTTTTTTTTTTAAGAAAAAGAAAAGTAAAAAAGCTCTATTTTCCTCTGAAGTTATGCCATTTCCTTCATACATGTCTTGTCTTTGTTCAAAAAAAGGCTTTTTCCTTTTGCCTACATGCCTGATTTTCAGTGTCATATGTCGAAGTCATATAGTCAACTTTTTATTTTATCACCTGTTCAGTTCACATGAGAAAAACAGCAATTATTTCAAGTAAAGGGTTTGTAGATTTTTTTAGTTTCCATTTTAAAACCTTTTACTCCAAATCCAAGCCTTTCAAATTTGGCAACACATTGTATTTTTTGATGTCTTGCAATTAAATCATTTTGATTTCATATTGTCATGAAATCAGCCACTTGGACAAAATATACAAGAGTCCTGATTTGCCTTTCTGAATCTATTTTTCACAGTTGCAAAGTCCTGGTCAAATAAATTAAATTACTGCAGCAGTATGTAACTAATTTTATGTAAATTAAGGTGTTAATGTTCTGAATCGCATTCCTGAAAATGGTCTGTTTTCTCTTGCAGCTTTTCTTCATTAACGCCAGAATGGAAATCTAAAAATTAATTTCTACAAGACTAAGCATTGCTCTCTGACCTCTAAAAGAATTAAATTTATAGATAGTCTTAATGGTCAGCTGACTCTTTTCAGTAGCCCACCCAAATAAATCAAGACCCCTGACTGCGTGCCAACAGAATGGACTAATGTGAATTCAGGTTTTTTTAAACATCAGATGATCTATGCAAGTTTTAGTCGTATTGCTGGATGCATAATTATTGTAATGTTTTAACCTCTGTTTGGGGCAGTCTCGTAACACAAGGAAAACTGATGTTTTAGGTTATCAGGAAAATACAAGATTAACAGAATGAAAATAAGCATAATTGGAAGCTGTAGGAATACAAAGTCAGAAATACCCTTATCATTTGACTAAAAAGGTTAAAGTAACAAATATATTCAGACAGACACAGGAGAGGCAAATCTGAAAAAAGGTCACAAAGACCTCCATTTCCAACTACCCATTTCCTCACTTTGTCATCATGTCAGATTAGACTGGGAGAAATAAACGATTTTTATTTGTTTTTTTAATTGTTTGTGCAGGCACGTCCAGATTGGTTCTATGTTAATTTCTTTGAGAAATATTATAAATGATCATCTGCAGTGTTAAAATAAACTGGTTCACGTTCATCAAACATTGGACAAGAAATTACATTGTCTTAAAGAAACACAGCCTCTGTTGATACAACTTTTCTGCATATACCTATGCTTTATAAAAACAGAATATCATATACAGAAGAGTAACTTTTCCAATTTACTCCATCAGTTTAATGCACACCCCTTGCATCATCGCTGTAAAGGATGAAGAGATGAGAAGAAACACTTGCTTTGTATTTCTAAAAATCCATTTTCCAAATAAATTTTCCTACCCCAGCTATTTCACCTACACAGGACTTGTTCCTCCACTTGTCAAAATCCATGAAAGTTTACTCACTGGACTCAGTGAAAAATCTGATGGTTTTGCATAGCCAAATACCTCTGAGAATCTCACAATTATATACAGTAATTGTTATCAGTTGTCAGAAAAAAAATGTGTTCTCCCTAAAAGGTCTCAATCTGAGATTAATGTATGCGTATCTAATTGTTTAAAATAAACAACATGAATATTAAAAACTTAAAATCCAGACTGCCAATAAAAAGAATCTTGAGGGATTTAAAAAAAAAAAAAAAAACTGGAAACAAATTTTGGCAGATTATTTTTGTTATGTAAGTGTGATTAATAATGTTATTTGTATTTTACAGATATGTAAAAAAAAACATATGAGGAAGATACAGTTCACTTATTCTTCATAGTGTACAGATATTGATTTGGATTTGCTTGAATTTGTAAAGATCTGTACCTCCCTTTTATCCAGCATGACTTCAGAAAACAGATCTTAAATTTTCCCAAACCAGTCACTTCATGAAACTGGCTGAAACTTAAGAGTGACTTAAGTCAATATACTCTAACAGGAACAGTTATGCTGCTGAGCTGTACACGTTAGTGAGTTACTACGGTGCATCAGCTGAGCTGTGGTGGCTGTTTATTCACTCTTTATTTGTGTCAAACACAAGGTAAAACATACTGGGTTAAACTTTATTGAAATAAGGTTATGCTAATGAACTTTACTTTGGATTTGCCAAAATCTAAGAGTTCACACAGTATCTCTTAAAGCGATGGTAGCTTGATCAAATGGTTAGCCCTAAATAACAGAGATTAGAATAGAATACACTCCCCCTGATTTTTAGTTCCCTGTTGTAATTATTAAACAAAATTCAGATTCATAGATTTCAAGGCAGTATTTATTTGTATAAGGAAGTATGTTTTCAAAAAGTTGAGTAAAAGGGATCTTCATTCAATCTGTAAGTACAGTGAAAATTTACCGTATTCTCCCCTATATTATTTCTTTAGAAATTGAGATCTGGGCCTTCATCCACCTTCACATGTATGTTTAGATTTTAAATAAAAATAAACTTCTGAAATCTAGGGCAATCAAGTCTTGTGTGTACAAGCCACTGGAAGGGAGACAGTACTTGTTGCAAGGCGATACGTGAAAAGGAGTGGCTGGAAAGACAAAAATAAAATGAACTAGAGAGCAGTCATGAACAAAAGTTTCCCTTTGGAAGCTATCATCAGTCCTTCTGAGAAACAGAAAATGAATGGATTAAATCTACTACAGAACTAACAGAATTCTGGAGGAAAATACCCTTCTTGCCAGTATGGAAATTATATATCGTTCAGCAAGGAGGAATGGGAAAAACTCACAAATTTGTATTTTTTTCCTGGAAAAATTAAAGAATTTTCAAATAAAATTTCTTAAACTGAAAAAATGCAGAAGTTGTTCAGTTTAGCTGCCTGATTTCATTTGAAATGTTATTAATTCTTTCATGAAATTTTGAGAAAAACTGTTCCTATATATCAGAAGGTCTGACATTATTGCATTGCAGATCCACCTCATTTATGCACACTCTTCTAAAAGTCAAGGAGCTAGCATAACCACTACTAAGTTAGTGTTCCAAACCTCTGGATTAGGCACATGATTATCAATAGACACAACCAAATGAACATCGAAAGTCAGGCTTCATCTTCTGATTCCTGATTCAGTAGATTTCTTGTACAGCTGAAAACGTGTAAGATATTCTCAGCCAGGCCTTTCACAGAATTACAGAATGTCTGAGGTTGCAAGGGACCTCTGGAAGTCATCTGGTCCAACCCTTTCCTGATCAAGCTACCTAGTACTGGTTCCCAGGACCATGTCCAGATGAATTTTTAATATCTCCAATAACAGAGGCTCCACAACCTCCTTGGGAAAGCTGTGCTCATGCTCAGTCACCCTTGCAGTGAAAAAGTGTTTCCTGATGTCCAGATGTCAGGAACTATGCCTCTGGTCCTGTCACTGGGCACCACTGAGAAGGGCCTGGCTCCATCCTCTTTGCACCTTCTCTTCAGGTGTTTATATACATTGATAAGATTCCCCTAAGCCTTCTCTTTTCCAAGTCAGTCAAAAGGCTCTCTCAGCTTTTCCTCATGGGAGACATGCTCCAGTCCCTTAATTATCTCGGGGGCCCTTCGCTGGACTCCTGCAGCAGCTCCCCATCTCTGTTGTGCCCGGGAGCCCAGCGCTGGACCCAGCACTCCAGGTGTGCCCTCACCAGTGCTGAGCAGAGGGGCAGGATCACCTCCCTCGACCTGCTGGCAGCACTTCTCCTAGCACAGCCCCGGACACCGCTGGTCGCCTTTGTCTCAAGGGCACGTTGCTGGCTCGTGTTCAGCTTGGTGTTCCCCCAGGTCCTTTCCTGCAAAGCTGCTTTTAAACTGGTCAGCCCTCAGCACATACTGGTGCATGGGATTATTCCTGCCCCAGGAACAGGATTTTGCTCTTCCCTTTGCTGAAATACACGAGGTTCCTGTCAGCCTATTTCTCCAGCATGTCAAGGTCCCTCTGGATGGCAGTGCAACTCCCTTTCGCTTACTAGTATGGCAAAACTTCCTCTAGATCATTTTCTTAACCTGGGATTTCTTACAAGTACTTTTCCCCGCAGCCCGCTCTCTCAGCTTCTGCCTGAAGGGAAGCTGAGCATAGCAAAGGGTGTTCTTGAAACCAAGATTCTCCAAGGGCCAATTCATCCTTTGACACCAAGTAATATATGTGTAGTTACACAATATATTAAATGCCGTATAAAGTAATAGTGTTTGAAATTGGTTTTGCATCTAGTGTGAACAAGCCAGACCCTTTTGAAACAGGTATGGATTTAGGCAGACTGGTGCAGCAACCCTTGTTTTTTTTAGGTGTCAATGCAGAAATGCAGTTCATTGTAGAAGGTAAAATCTTGACAACTGAGGTCCTGTCTGCTCTATAACTCTATTGGACTTTGCACAGTGAGTTTCAAATGAAAATAGATATGCTTCAGCATTCTTGTTCAGTATGTCCCTTCTCCATAGTGCCTTATTATTATCACAATTTAATGTAGTGGCACCTAACTGGCAGAGTCAGGTTATACTCCAGTGTGCTAAACAAACATAATAAATGACATGACAGTCCCTGCCACAATACATGGACTTCACCCTGACAGGGCTAGATCCAGTGAAGGAAAAAGCAGTGATCTATTCTGACAAGAATCTGAAGGTATTTAAAACAGATGGAAAACCCTAGACTCGGTATGAATGTCCTCCTTAACCGTCTTGAATCAACATGAGGTAGCTTATTTCATACAGATTGCTGTACAGAGCTGGACCAACAGCATGTATTTCCATACCAAAGTCTCATGGACAGGTATGTAGATCCACATACTATGAAGCAGTGTAAACACTTATTCTCTGAGTATTTGACTTGCCTGGTTTTATACTTGTAGCGGCACTTCCTGAAGTTCACAGCTAAGCTGTCTGTGTTGTCCAGTTTCAAAGTCTGTCTAATGACAAACAGATGTGACCTGGTCATGCCAAACTTTTGGTTGCCTTTGGAAGACAGATACAGGAATTATGGCTGCAGAAACCAAAGGCCACACTCTAGTTTGGAAGCAGACAGTCCTTTCCTGATCTGCTGAAAAAATAATCACATTTCAGACTGCTATAGACTTTAAGCTGTGATTGCTATTTTCTACTGCATAGAAATACAATTTTAAAATGAACTACTATAAAAACATCTTTAATTAATATGTATATGCCTTGCCCTACTTAGAGCCACACCATGCACAAGCATGTTCCCTCCTCCCATCAGTATGCATAGTCTGAAAACTCAGACTGATACCACTATACAAGGCTTGCTCTGAATTTCCTCATATTTCCTTGTTCATCTTTTATGTAAGGTATCTACCTGATCATGGACAAACTTTGTAGTCTTAAACGGTGGGACATTATTTGTAACTGATCATAAGTGTAAAGCGCTGCTATTACTATTAGTTAACGTTAGGGAAAATACGTGTTTACGTCTTCATACTGATGCATTTGGTAGGTAAATATTATATAACATAGTATTATATGCATTAACATTATATAAGACCAAGAATCTTTAATAAATTTGCCTGCTTTTATACTGAAACAAAGAATTGCTATTATGAACAAGAGCATAGCACCTGCATTTTTCACTGAAAAAAACATTTTGCATAATGAATTCTCTAAATTCTGCTATTGTTCAGTGAAGTACACTCCCATGCAGAGAACTGCAGGATGGAGATTTCAGTAGGAAACTAAGTTAATTTATGACAACAGTTAAGTAATAAAAGAAAGGCATATGAAAAACATGGTAAAACCATCACTGAGCACCCTGTCTCTCAATGAAATGAAACAACAAGGCAGTGTAGTGTTCTGTGTTTACTGGGATTGTGGATATGGTGATAGGCACCAGCGTAAAAAACCTACGTTAGTCTTGTCAGTTATGTTAATCTTATGTAACATAGGGTGTGCACATTCATATTCTTGTGGATCTAGATACAGTTCCATGAAAATGAAGCCAGGTTCTGCTCCATACTTCCTGTGCAAGACATCCTTCACCAGTGAAACCAACACTATGCATTTTTAATTGTTCATAGTAGTTACAATGGGTTATAAAGCTTAAACTTTGTAGACACCTTAAATGTCACCAGTACTACTGAATACAAAGTTAAACCAGCTTTCACAGATGAGAAATGCCTTTAGAACAGCAGTAGTGGAATTTATCCCACCAGATGAATTTCTGTTATATGACTGTAAAATGAGTCTATTTTTTTAAATGGGTAAAAGGAAGGGACCGTCCGTCTGAGATTTACACCTGATTTGTGTTATAGTAATCTTTGAAATTAAGAAGTGTATCCTTGCATTTCATTAAATTCTGGCTAATGAGATAACTGTCTTCCCAAGGAGGGAGTGATGAAGTACTCATGCCATAAAGCATAAATTAATGCTGCAAGGTTAAACACTGGAACTAACTCATGTTTCAACAAAAGCCCCTACCAGCAGTTAAATTAACTGACATAAATACCATAAAATCTGTCTTTATTTTAGTCTCAGATGATGCTTCTTTTTACACCCCTGCTTTCAGTTTGTATAACTCATTTTTGCACATTATTGCATGCATCATTTGCCGTTTAAAGAATCAGCTACAACTGAAAAAAAAATTTAAGGAATCAAATACTCAGGGAAAAGAACCTGTCGGTATGAGGAATACCCCTATCATACTGTATTTTGCCAGTACTCTTTAAAGAAAATACCACAATAGACAACCACAGTTCAAAGAAACAGTTAATTATGTTGAGAATAGACGAAAGAAATCTACTTTTTCAGCTTTTTGATAGACATTTTGAAAAAAATGCTAAAGAAAACCTGTGGTGATAATAGGTTTGATATATATTCTGGCAAAAATTATATCACATTAATGAGGTGGCTTAAAGGGCTCATGCATTTTGTAGGAGGCATTTCAATGTATTAGTATAATTAGCAGTGATGAGAAAACTGTTTGGAACTGAATTACCTCTCACGAGTTCATTTGAGCTATATGAAATTACACCATGCAAGAAGGAAAATTATGGAGCCATCCAGAGAGAGTTCATGCCTGATTTGATCATAGCCACTAATTGGATGATCATTTTCGTAAAGCTTTTCAAATGGTTGACAGTTTCTGCTTCTCATTTTTTTAATGGACTAGCTCTTTATTTCTTGCACTAAGCAACCAAACATACATTTGTTCAAGATTTTGGTGTTTCTACAGGGACCTACAGGTGTAATTGTCACAATCTGAGCAACCTTTGTCCCCTAATTAGCTGCTTTTTGGGAACCCCTGATGAGAGTTGCTGTTCTTGTTAACAATCTTAGAGAATACCTGATGAGTAAGACTCTCCAAAGTCTGATGCATGTCAGCAGACACCATATGACAGCAATTTAATGAAGTTAAAAACTGACCTGATTCTGATGGCTGAAGTAGCATCTGTGTTGTATAGCTTTTGATTTCTGTTGGTCTATTTTTTTTTTAACATGAATTGGGTGTTCTGGTGAAGGATAGCAGAAAGGTGAAGGACACAGGAAGGAAAGCTTATTAATGGAAATACTTTATGAGCTCTCTTTCTGTCCTTCCTAATATCCAGTAACACTGAGCAAATTGGAATGGTGCTAACCTTCTTCATATATTTTAAATGAGATGTCTGATATATAAAATTCTTAATTTGGAAGTTGTTAAGCATTTAACTCAGATCTGGTTTACTGGTTTTTTATTAATACACTTAGCAGTTTTTGTGTTGTCAGGTTTTTATATTATTATATTTTCCCCTTATTTAGTGCAAACATTTAGCAACAAGACTTAGATTTAGTGTCACCCCAAGCATAAATTATTACTTAAAAACTATACTTTCCACAAATGATACATCTGGGTTACAAAGTCAGGAAGGAAAACAGAAAAAGGACTATCTAGTTTTTTAAAAGAAAAATGGAACAATAAGCTTAAGAATGCTTTACCTCAATGATAAGGTATAATTCAATGTGGATAAGCCTTCTAAAGTATACAGGTTCATGTATAGTATTTGTGTGGACTGTTCTTGGAAAATTTTTTGCAGCTTCTTGTGGGAGCAGAGGCTCTTTCTGACTTTCTCTATTTACTAAAAATTTTCATAAGCCTTCTAGTAATCACATATGGAGTGAACATTAGCACTTATTTAGATACTATTAATAAATAAATATAGATTTAAGCATAGCTCATCACATAGAATATTCTATTTTTATATACCTCTCATGTTCTATCAGACTTTACAGAAGGTTATATGAAATGTTATTTAATACATTTAAACTTTATTACTTTCACTGAATTTTCCTGCAGTGAAGAGATGTCTTCATGAAGAATCTGAAGTCTCAAAGAAATTCCTAGAAAAACAGTGGTTTATAAATATCTCTTAACTGAGTCACTGCTTGAAACATGTTGTTTACAATAATTTTTAGTAAGAGTCTGGTTAGCAGGTTACAGATTGCAATCATACAAAAGTCTAGAAGAGATTTACCACTAATTCAATACAGGAAGAACATACATGTTCAGAAGTATGTTTGAAGAACATATACACTATGCTAGTGTTTTCACAGTAAATAGAATATCTGGTCATGCAAAAACCTTAGTTCGTCTTGTCCCTCCCTCTAATCCAGCAGACAATTGTTCTAGCAATGCACACCATAATCCTTAGAGCACTTTAATGTTGAATGTCACATGGAAGACAAATGCAGCACACCCTTTTACATCCCATAATTAATACAGGGAATTCACAAAAGTTAGAAATACTGAAAAGTACTGTTAGATCATTGAGGTCAAATGAAGTGTAGAGCCTCCATTTCCAAATGAAATTGTACTTCTAAAGGAAACATGTCAATGATAATAATATTATGAGAATGTACATTTAAGTAACTTTGTGGAGGGTGTTATCAATGTAAAGTAAAATTATTGTCAATGATTATTTTTTTAACTGCAACCTCATAGTAGGGTTGGAAATTTTTATTCATTATGTGGCAAATAATCAAATAATATTAATATCATGGAGTCTTACAGAAACTTGGCAA
The DNA here is from genome assembly GCF_018691265.1 of Tyto alba. Lineage (NCBI taxonomy): Eukaryota > Metazoa > Chordata > Aves > Strigiformes > Tytonidae > Tyto > Tyto alba. The sequence continues at coordinate 15,280,862 of NW_024881280.1, forward strand.
CATGATACAACTGCTCCAAAAAGCCACTTCGAGATTATTTCCACTTCACAGTCTACCCCCCATAGACATTCATACGGCTGCCTCACTGCAGTTAAGTTGGGTTAATGTTTCACATCCAAGAATCATGTGTCTTTTGCACATGAAACTGACTGGTTTTGCTGAGGAAACTTTCAATTACCCCAGGGTACGGAACAACATTTTTTTGCAGATACTCTATGCAAGAAAAAAATCAGCTGAATCAAGCAGAATGGTGAAGCTAAGGTTTTCCTAATGGGAGAGGTTTATATGTTAAGCAAAGCAAATGAAAGCTCTGTGATGAACATTTATTTCGTTAAGAAATTAAAGCTGGCAGGTCTTCAGCTTGATCATAGCTGTATTGGTGTAAATTCAATTTCTGTAAGCTATATTACTTCAGCTTTTATCATTGGAATATACAAATACTGCAAAGATACTTTTGCTCATCAGTCTCATTCTGAATGTCTTAAGTACTGTGTACATATAAGCAGTTTAGGAAAGAGTTGTCATTATTTTATATTTGTAACTCTAGCTGTTTATTCTTATAGAAAAAACATACCATAATAATAATGAAGATGATAATTAGAATAGCAATGAGACAGAGTATTAAAAAAGCAGAAGGTTCAGACACTGAAACTTCAGAACCTTGTTATTAACCTCCTTTCTAAGAAGTGACACGGTATATCAAAGTGTAAAATGCAGACAGAAATCAAAGTTAGGGAAGGTTTGTTTATTTCTAAAGATCAGTTTAAATTCTTTCCAACATTCATACAGTGAAGACGGTGTCATTGTATTAGGAATGGACTTAACACAACCTTTGTAGTCTTTCAGGGGTAGAGAATGAAATCAGTAGGCAGACTTGGGGCAGAGGCCTGAGATGTAAATGATATAACTATAGTTCTAAAATACAGATTCAAAGATGGTAGAACCATGGCCGTGAAAAAGGCATATAGTTTGGAAAATTTAGCACATCATTTCTCTGAAGTACCTATTGCCCATGTCATTTTTGTTAATGAGAATTAAATACTATAATTCCCTTTAAAGGTTAAAAATCAACACATGCACATTTGTCAGAAGATATATCAACGTATCTGACACTGGCAATACAGTCCCTGTAATCGATTAATATAACACATTGGAGCGCTCTAATTTGTGTGAAGCAGTCAAACTCCCCAAGGACGATAGTATAGTGACTGCAGATGTGTAAAGTACACCATCCTTTGTCCTGGATTTGTTATTGTTGGACTTCTGGCTAGCACTAAAATCTGCACAGTAATATTTAAGTAAAATTTAGGAATTTATTGCACAACATTTCTCATCCAAAGATTATTAATACAAATATCTTTTTAATGATATTTAACTTTTAGCACTTACTTATTCTTCATGATAATGAGCTTCCCTGTTTCACTGTTTCCACGAGAAATGCAACTTGTATCTTTATCATCACAACTCTAAGGAATGCAGAAATTAATAGGAATTAGATGGTAAATGGCCCTCAGAACCAATCCGTCAGACTTCAAGTAATTTTATTTATAGGAGATCTTTAAATAAACCAGAGAAAATAGTATCTTGCTCTCTGGGAATATCTTTCTTTTACTGAGAAAATTATTTGCCTTTTTTTTTTTTTTTTTTTAATCATCGCATTTAATGGGGGTTGGAGGGTAGAAACAGATTCCTTGAAGTCAGCAGTAACTCAAAGAAATATTCCTGAGAAAGATTTCAAGCAATTCCCTAAGCAGCCTGACCCAGGATATTAGCTCTGAAGGCTTTTGCACAGCCACCAGTTTCACCACTAGTGGAGACAGCTACCCTTCCAGATGTTGATGTTGGAAAAAAACTGTTCACAAGACTCAGCATCTGCTTCCTGAAATCAGCGATGTCTTCTGTGAATTGATCAGAATATTCAGCAAAAGAAAGCAAATAATATTGTTTTTTATAGAATAAACCCCACAATACTGGCATTTACACAGCCTCCTTTCAATGACAACATTCAATTCAATAAAAGAAATACAAACGACTTCTCAAATTTGCAAAGAAAATCAGCTTACAGGTATTAAAACATGGATATACAGATTAGGCCAAGAAAATCTCAAAGATATAGTTGTCTACTTTGCAAATGTTTTTTATAACTTTGAAAACTCTGAATTACTGAATATATGTCATATTTTGCTAAAGGAATACACTTTTGCTTTTTAAGATTAAGCATTTTAAAACTGCATTAAAGTGATGGGCAAAATAAGTCTGTTCACTTTCCAGTCAGGAAATTTATTGGATAGGTACTACCTGTTGCCAGCCACTGGCCAATTTTATAAACCAGGTACTTGAGCATTTTGCTAAATAACCATCAAGTGTATTCATTTCACCCATTTTTACATATAGAAAATGGCCTATCACTACTTCTTCCAAAGATTCTGCTATAGGAGACATTATATTATCAAGTCTAATATCCTCCTCGCTGGAAGGTGCATTACATTTAGCATACTAATCAGAGGGGGAAAAAAAATGTGCACTGCATTATTTTTAGCCCAGCCACTGAAATCTCAAAAATTTGAGAAATCTAATTCGCACAGCATACAAAGTCAGAAGTGATAAAAGCAACATTCATCCCCATTAATAGCTCCAGTGACTTCAATGGAATTACAGCAAGAACAAATTTGGCCCAGTCTCATCGGCACGACAGACTGTTCACATGTGCTGCAGAACTCCTTCTGGGTCTGTGCCACATCTCCTTTTTTTTTTTTTTTTTTTTTTTTTTAATGTAGACAAAACCTTAAAATGAGGAAATAAGAAGGGTAGGATCTACTCATGTGATTGGGTATCTTTTCTATGCATTAATTGGAATTCTCTTCTGAGACAACATGAGGAAAGAGAGACTATGTTTAATTGCTTGCAAAATACCAAATTCTAGCAGTTTGTGTTAGAATACATGGCACCTGTGAACATGTTTGCAGAAGATTAATCCACACACAGAAACAACAATAAAGATCTTCTTAATATAGATATTATATTATACTTCTCATAACATTCCAGATCCACTTCTGAAAAAAAAAAATCAAAATTCTTTCTATTAAACAGAAAAAAAGGATTTTTGCCTTTTCATCACAGGTAGCTTGTTTGCTCCACGTATAAAGCCTTTGCTCAGAGTCATGTTGGATATTCTAAAACTGTTATTGATCTATGGGTTAAGCTTCTTTATTTATTCAATCTCAATATTTTTATTCTAACAAAAATGCAAAACTGTTGATCAATGACCATAAAAAATTAACTACGACTCCAAATGTTTGGCTTTTCAAACCTTCATTAGATCTCAATGTTGATCTAATATTGAGTAATGCCAGGATCCAGTCAAGAGGAAAAAAAAATGTAAAAATAGCGCACTTCTAAACCTGTGCTATACTTTCTTTAGACATTATTATACTATCATTATACTATTATAGTGTAGTAGCCATTCTTGCATAAGCCCAGCTTCAAAGATTACTGAAATCATTTGTATTTCTACTGATTTTCATGAGCTTTAGAAAAAGCCCTTAAATAGTCAAACCTTTATCATATGGTTTTTAGTAGAAGTTAGCTTCATATGCTAACTGCTACAAGGTTTATTCCAGAAAAAAAAAAAAAGGTCTTTTTGCAGATATGTACTAGCTACAGTCAAGAATCAACTCTTTCCTACTCCAACTACATATTAAAACCCCTACTCAGTTTAAAGCCACAGGGGAAGTAATTAAATGTAATACACACTGCAGCTTCTCTACAAAAATACAAACTATGCTTTATCAATTAGTATCCTTGCAGTTGTACAGTTTGACTGTGCATCAGTTCATACTTAAACTGATGTTTATATGTGTCTCACTTTATCCTTTCCTCATCATGTATCACCACATCTGCATTATGGGATGTTTGTTTTAAAATGTGAATAAATACTGGAATACTGTTGAGTTCCCATTTTATGTGAATTTATTTATAATCTTTAATACAGTAATTGCATAGTGCTATATTACAACATTTTAATGGCTTTGGCTCTTGGCTAATAACACGTATCCTCAAAGTAGCTTCTGATAAGATGCATCACTGAAAGCTCCAAAGTAAAAAATCTAGTGCAAATGTAATAGAAAATAACTGCATTCCATTGCCAAGCTTGTTTTAGATCTCTTCTTCCTTTTGATAGAACATTGTTGGGCACAATATCAACAAAATGATCTGATTGTGCATGAAAATCAGGTTGCATTTAATCTTTAGACAATGTTGCCCTCATTTCTCTGTCAATTCAAAGACTCATCATGGTACCGCCAAAGAAAACACATAGTGGCATTTCTGTTAAGGACTGAAAATGCTGGGTCTGACAGTACATTGTTACATGCAATTTGTAAAGTACTTGCCCTGTTTGTAACTTCTCTGTGTTTCTCTGCTTTAGCACTGTAGAGTGGCAATACCTCTGCTATCTTCTGTTAAAAAATATTTTACAATGGCTGTTTAGCTTAGAACAATTTATAAAAACCATACTGGGAATTATTTAAACAATTTTAAAGTTTTGGCAAAAAAAAAAGTGTTCTCAATTTGTGCTCACACTAAAATCATATTGTCATTCAAGGCCTCTGACACTGGACTAGGTGAAGGGGCTTCTTGTTTTCCTTCCTAGATTCATCTCCAAAACACCACAGACAATGGAATATCTTTCCATTGTCTAAGCCTGGCCACAGCCTCCGCTTGAGACATTTGACCAATTAGTATTTTCTGGCAGAGGAACTTCCACTCAACATGATGTACATTAAATGACAAAGCAGATTTACAGAACTTAACATTATCCATTTTTAGTCATGTAGGCAAATATATACCTTCTTATTTTTGTTTCATTTTTATCTAGGAGTACATTTGTGAGCGACCTTTGGCTCTTGGCTGATGTGATATGTACTTGTTTCACTTGATTTGTTCCATGAGACTTCAGAAAGCCTGTTTAACTGAATATCGGTTTGTACCTTTTCAAGTTTTGGGCAGTATCTAAACTAGGCTTTCAATATTTGCACTGAAAAACAGGAACTTCCTGATATATCCTCCAACATAAGCATCCCTGGTTTAGCCTTCCCTTGACTCACTAACAGGGCCTTTTCTGTCTCCTTTCACTGTAAAGGAAAGCAGATCATCATGATCCAGCAATGCATCCTGAGAAAACTGTTTCCTCACAATCCCATTTGCAAACTCACCTTCTGCCCTTTTCTTCTGCTGTCTCTCCTGTCCTGAAGTTCTCAAAAACTACTCCAGAGAACTCTCTTGCAAGTTGGAAGATTCTCTAAACAGACTTCCAGCAATTTCTTCCATGAAATAACCACACAGGTACATACATACATACATAAACCCAATCCTAAACCTTTAAAAATTATTACTTAATTTACCAATACTATTCAATATTTTTTACTATTTCATAGTGAAATGAGGACCTTTAATCAAATAAGCGTGCTTATGAATGGAGTTTCAGTGTCATGATAAAGACTTCCCTTTTTCTTTTCCACAGGAATAGTAGCAGGACTTTTATTCCGTCTCTTCACTTGGAAAAAAAACACCATTACCATGAGAGGCCACCGACAAGAATTCCACTTTCCTACTGCTAACTGAAATCTGCCAAGACTGGCTTGCTTCTTCGCTATATTTTCTCTGCCAGAATTTTCCTGATTCTTTTTCCAATTCTTCATGAATCTATGGTGAGAACAAATGCAGAAAAAGCAGCATAAGGAAGACGCTTCAGCCTTGCTAAGATTTGGCTTAATTATCATGAGTTTTCCTTTTTTTCATTCACCCTCCTGCTCCTTCTCACCAAAAGTACAAGTTTTGGGTTTTGAATATCTCTCTGTCTTTGAAAATACTTCAGATCTGTTTCAAGCTCCACATAGCACTCGTAAGAATTATAAAATTTCTTTTTGTTTCTTGAACTGAAAATTGAGTTCTTCAGGCCACCCTTCAAGCTGTAGTGATACTCTCTACACTGGTGCTCAGTTGCAGTAACTGTAGATACTGTGGTTTTAGCAGAACTCTGATTTTTTACCTTGTTAATAACACCTGCCCATTAGCAGTGATGAAAATATGGGGCCTGCCTATAGATTGGGATCAAGTGAAGGATTGCTGTGAAAAACATACCAAGTTTTCAGATACAAGCAATTTCATATAACCTTAACCCTCTGTAATGCTATCTACATAGAAAGGTACAATAATAAAATTAAGTCACAGACACTTTTAAAAAGCTAACATGTTCCCAGTATTCAAGGTCTGTTAATTTTTCATTTTGGAGAAAGTATTTTTAATCATTAGAAATACAAGCGAAAGTCATGGGAGTAGATCAGAAACAGAGTCCCCAGAGACATCTAAATGACAGGGAGATAAAGTATTACTTGTACTGAGTATTCAAAGTTAACTTGGAAGACAAGGGCCACATACTCAATCTATGTAAATAAGTATAATTCAAATGAAGTCAATGGTGCTACCACCATTTCTACCAGATACAGTTGTAGCTCAAGATACATTCCTCAATTTGTTTATCATGCACATATAAAACCTCCTAATGTGCATCTGTAACAGGAGGTAAAAATCAATAGACACTCTGACACTAACTACACACAAACACTGATAATGCAATATATTTCTTTTTTTTTCTGCCTGGAAGCACTTAAGAGAAAAAAGAAAGCACTTAAGAATATTAATCATTTGCGGACCATTTCATTACACTGCAAATGTTATGGTGAAGTGACGTGTGAGTAGCTTGAAACTATTGCATATTATACAATGATTTACCATAACTATGCTCATAGTCTATTTCATTACTCTCTGCTTTCATAAACATACATTTTTAAAGGTTTACAATGTTTTATTTGTATTTAAAAGAAAAATCAAAACAAAGCATATGTCTCATTGTATCTGCATGTCAACAATACTACCATAGCAGAAAGATTTGTGCCCAGTGTTTACTGGATGGTGTCGCATGCTACTTTAACTTACAACATCATGTGCATTTAGCTGCCAGAATCATTCCTTTTTATCTAGGTGCCATTGTCACAGAAGTATAACAGCAGGAGCTTCAGCTATGTCTCAGGCTAACATATTCCAATAAATAGTAATACTCCAGCAGCATGGGTGTCATTCTTATCTGAAATCTAGGCAGCATCTCCATGAGGAATATTTTATCATCTAAAACTTAATGCCGTTGATATTCTTGTTTCAGCTACACTGCTGATAGCAATGATGAGAACACAGTTTTTCAAATACAAAACCACATTTCAAGAACAGTTATTACTACTAAAGCTCATCTTTTATTCTGGAAGAGACAAAGCAGAAATCTAGGCATCCACACCAAGCAATGTTTGCATAAGACTTCTGACACTTTCATGAGCACCTTAACAGTCATGCTGTGCCTGCCTTGTGGTTACCTGCCTGTCATATCTAAGCAGTTTGGTCAGAGCCACTGCCCTTGGCTGCTGGACCTCAGCAAGTCCCACACAAATTTCACTCAGAGAAGACTTCTAAGTGGGATAAGAAAGGCAAAACTTTAACATGGCATCCCTTTTTGTAATTGAAGTAATTTGTCACCTGGGCTTGTTATATTAGGCAAAAAAAAAAAAAAAAAAAAAAAAAAGACCATATTTTCCCTAGAAAAAAGGCTAACGGCTAACTTTAGACAGTTGTGATACATGCTCTTATTTACATTTTTGCAGATCCAGTTCATCAAGTATTTTTATTTTTGCACTGTTCCCCAAGTTACCCCTGCTGAATGCCAATTCTGTGTCCACACTGTTAGACAAAGGTGTTGGTGAGGAAATGAATCCAGACATTGATGAGTATTTAACAGGGAACTGAAAACAGTCCCTCTTTTCCCTGTGTGCTCTTGGATTTCACTTCAGTAATTAAGAAACTGTAGTTGGAGCATGCCATTCAGGGGTTTTACCAGGAAACCAGAGGTTTTGCACATATGCAATTACTGAATATCTGTTCTTTTGCACACTTAGAGTCAGTATCAATAGAGCTGTGTCATCTGCTGGTTCAAACCTGGTTCAATATAACAGATGTGATATGAAATGCAAGGGGTCAGTACTATTTTCTTTATTAAAAATGAATTGTGTTGAAAAGAATACTGTGCATACAGGAGTACAAGAATCATGAAGCTGAGAAATGCTCCACACAAGAAAACTGGGCAAAAAGGAAAGCAGTGCTGTAGAACAATGTTAAAGAAGTGGGAACTGATGATTTGTGTTCTTTCTTTTCCTCAGCCCTTCAGCTTCAGCACCTGGAAATTTTTAAAGTTTGGTGATGAAGTACTGCTACTGACTTTTTGGTATCAAATTTGTGTGAAAAAGCAGAATTTCTGAATTATTTCCTCACCTAAGCTGATACTTAGAAGGTAGCTGATTTGGAATTCAGTGGTGGCATTTAATTTTTAAGAACCCAAGTCTCTTGTTGTGTTTCATCTTCGCTATTTTAAATGAACATGTCTAATCTATATGTGGCATTCCACCACGGCTAATAACAGAGGGATAAAAATCAGTGGCAAAAGTGTAATGATCTGAAATTTAAAAATCTACTGTAGAAAGGGTAGTATTTTGCACAGTCACATGCTTAAGTATAAAATAATTGACATTTCAGTTCAATTACGTAGCTTTTAAGTCTAAGAGAGTGCAACATCCACAGGAACAAAGCAAAACACTTATTTTCTCTATCTGAAGGTCAAGTTAAAAACCCTGACTGCAACTACCTTGATTTTAAACACCTCATTCCCCAAAAAAATCCTCTCAAGAAAACAACAATTTTTGTACATTTGTGAAGTTTTTATTGCTCAAAACCTTATTTACATTTCATTATGGTGAGCATGAGCAGTTCCTTGAACAAGTGGCCTCTGAGATATCATTAGATTATTATTCATTTCATAGATATTTCTAAAACAGTAGTGATAGTTTCAACATCTGTTATTTTGCCCAATCCATTGAAGACTGTCGAATGAATGGGGTGCATGACAACAGAAAGCCAAGGTGACAGGCTTAGATTAAACTAATACACCAACAATAGTATAATTAGTCAAGTACTAACAGCAAACTACACTTGTATTGAAACGCAGAAATAGCTGCAAGTAAAAGGAAATCCCATAACAATGCATTGGTTTGATAATAGCAAAGAATGATTTAATGAAAGAATAAACATTCAACATGCATTCACATTTCATGTGAAGTGCTCTTGGCTGTCAAGAGTCAAGAGCTCTTCACATGAAAGTAACATGTTTCTAACTCTTTCAGAGATGATCAACTGAAGGAGCCTTATTAATAGCTATAGAGAGCTGTTGCATTGTCCTTCTGAGTCATCTATCCACTTGAATTATTCTCAATTGACATATAAGTCTGCATTTCCCTGCTGCTGCATTAACCAGCCTGAACACAATGGGTCAGATGCTTGGCTGATGAGAAGCAGAAGCCAGTTTACACCAGCTAAAGAACTGGCCCATAACATTCAAAAGCTTTTATTTAGTTAACTATAAGTGTAGAGCTATTTAAATACAATTCACTCTTCTGGTATAAATTTTAATGATATCTACAGTTCCCTCTCAATGCTGAGAACACTTTCACACAAGTGCGGAATAAATGCCACAGAAGGACTGCATGAAGTAATAAACATGATACATTTTACCTGTAACAGAAGGTACTCCATCGAGAATTTTGTCAGAAATGCATCAACAGTGAGTTGACAAGAAACAGCTTCCTAGAAACTGATCATAAAAGGGGCAACCAGTTATCAGCCCTTTGCAACCTTCCACTGTTTATATTCCCCAAGACAACTTCTCACTGGTTAGTATGCCATCTTAACAGAATAGCAGAAGCTGAAGCCACTATATTATATGAAAGTGACAGGTACATTTATGCACATTAATTCTGATTTCTGATGATTTCTTATCATGACTGGTTTTAAATTATTTTTTCTCTTATGGTTAGTTTTAAGCGTCATGCAACAAGGGCCAGATTTTCATTTATTAAACTTCAATTTATAACACTAACTTCAACCAAGCAACATCAGTTTACTCTCCTCATAAGGAAAAGATACCAGACATGAAGTATAGTCTAACCTTTTAAATAATCTAGATATGAGATGGCTATCACTTTCAGTTGCAAAAAACTCTGTGGATTCTCTTTCTTTGCAGCTGACATGACATACGGCAGAGAGAAACTCCTCATGCTGTCAGAGTGCCACCCCTATGTTCTGCTTAATTTTGTTTAGTTTTAGTGGACCTATAAAGTAGTAGAAAGGAAAAAAAAATATTTCCTTTCCTTACTTGCAGTAATAAAGAAAATTCTGACAGTCAGACAAAGTCTGATTCCTAAATAAGTTTTCCCAGGCAGCAGAAGGGCGTAACTGAGAATTCCTAGTAGACATCGCTGGGGATTCCTGAGAGCAGATAGAAAAGCTGAATAAGAGGTAAAAGGAAGGTCTTCTTCTGAGAATATCTGCACATCCAGCACATGACTTCAGCACCCTAAGCCCAGAAGCAACGTGCAGAGCACAAACATCTACCACTCTTGGGTGTAAGGGGTGGGAGAGAGAACAGGAAGCTACACTGCAGTTAGAAACTCCAGAATCAGTAGCTGTCCATGCCTTTATTTCCTGGCTGAACATTTCCTAAAGTAATTGAGCTTTTGGTGAAAACAAACAAACCAAACAAATACAGACTTATGAGACAAAATTTTGTTTTTATGTTTCTGCTTTTCAACCTCTGGGTTTTATTGTGTTTGTGTTTTAAGAGGAAATCAGATATATTTAGGAAAAATAGGCCAAAATCCCTTTCATAAAGTTAGCAGAATGCTTTAACAGCACCAATTACAATCTTTAAAGTTCTAGTCACATACTGCTTTTTCCATGAGGTCCTTGACTTATTCGTGTATAAGCTGAATATATAAAAGGTCCAAGTCAGTAAATCTAGCATTCCTCTGCATAGAAACTCTTCATTTTCTTACCTAAATAATATTACCTTTATATGTAATACACAGTTGAGATGCACTGTTTTGAACGCCAACAAATTCTGATGCCTACAACAGTCCTTTCCATTATTTTTCCAAAGCTCTATGCATCCTGCCTACACCACAGATCTATGGGAAAACTTTCCCATCCTTGCAAAGATTGATGCAACGTTATTAATTGCATCTTTACTGTAGCCTAGGTTCTGATAGTTTTTGACACTTTAACCATGGTATAGCTCAGAGCAAGGTTGCTATTAACAGCCAGGAAATACTGGATTTGTAACTGCAGTAGTGTTTTTACTCTTTCTGCTGCTGGTGGTGGAACAGTAGTGAGAATTTTTTTGACAGAAAGCTATAATAAGCATACACCTAACAAGAGCTGGTTCAATGCCTTTATCAAGTCTTAACCCTTTCTGTGTGGCAGTTGCTTCTAAAGCAAGGCTATCCATGGGAACATTACAATGTTTGCTGGAAATATCAGGTGCCCAGACCAGGTTTAGTCCATTGTTCTGGTTCAGACCATGAAGACTTCCAAGTGCTTCAGGAGAGATATTAGAAATCCTGTGGTAGAATGTGTTAAAACAATTTACCAGCATGGAAATTTCTCCCTAATTCCAGTGAGAGTGGTGTATGCTCTAAGATATGCAGATCTAGTTATTTCTCCAAAAGGTCTTCAATTTTATTTTCCAATGTTCGACCCTCCTAAAACCTCTTTTTCAATGATTTCAAATTGTATCATTTCAAAAAAACTATGTCTAGATCCTAAATGAATCTAAATAAAATTTTAACCAGCATAAATATCTAACACTTTGGGAAGTATCAGTGTTTTCACTACAGCACTTTGGAAGAACATGGAACACATTGAATTCTATCTAATTTTTACATATATGCTGTTATTATATTTGTAGTGTTTATATTTTTTTTAATTATTATTTTAAAATTATTTTTGAAAATCCACAAACTTATTCAGGAATTGACTGAAAAAATAATCTACAAAAAGAGAAGGACTGAATACCCCAACAGTTCCATATTGCTAACATAAAGCAATAATCAATGATCACAGAGAGGAAATAAAATGAGACAAAGTTAAGATAAGGTATAAAAGCTATTCTGCAAGAATTTTGTCAATTTAACTCAAAATTAAAAAAGCTATTTTTCTGTAAGACTTTTCAAGCTGTAACTGAAATGTATATATTTTGTAGGTTTACTTTATTTTCAGGGTGAAATTGCTTTTACAATTGCAGGTTCATGAAGATGAAAATATGGCCCAAATCACATGTGAATTCTTGAGATTAGCGCATCATTTCATGGACTGTTGAGCTTGTCTTTCCTATATATATATGTTTTATAGCAAAAACACAGAGTACCTCCATGTTATATTCTAAATATTCAAAGTGTTTGCACAGATAGTGATCTTTCCTGCTTCTAATAAATACAATCACAGAGTCATAAAGCTGAAAGTGTAAAATGGATCTGAGCTTTCATTACTGTTTTCTATCAGAGGTTCTTGGTGCCAGACATTCTGCAGTATTACACTTAATTCCGTGGAAATAGTTTTCCATACGAGGAAGTGTATGTCCTGTGCAAACACGTCCTGGGAATTTTATTTCACAGATAAGAATTAGGTACCTAACTGCCCTTTATTTCACTGATCAGACTTACTAAAAAAAAAATAGGTGAATCTTAGAAAAATCTTCAAACCCTAATCTGATAATCCGTTGTGCATGATTGAATTCAATAGTAGGAAAGGGAGGAAAAGAAAGCTGCTTTTTACCTAATCTTAACAAACATAGCAAAATGCTGTTGAAGAGAAAATAGTCTGTAGTTTTTGCATGTCTCTACTGGCCCCAGAAAAAACTAATCTATACCAGTGGATTTATGTTCGTATAACAACAGGAGATCGTAAATTATATTTTAATTTATTTATTAGAAAAATTAACAGCTTTGTTTCTCTTAAATATACATTTCACTGTACCTTAGCTAAATGACTAATTTTGAAGGCCATGGAAAAGAGGTGCAGAACATCTACATGGGAACCTGGTCTCTCTTTTTTTTTCCTTTTTCCCTAATTTGCATTATGTGCAGTGGAAATACAGTACAGTGGAAGGCTTCCTTCTGGGAAAATGAGCAAAGAGGCTGTAAGTTTGTATATCCAAAGGCTATTTTAAGAAGGTTGTAGTGAATGGGTGCATTCTAAGACCATCTGAGAATAACCCCAACATGAATTAAACATGAGAAGTAGTTGTTTAAAGTTTTGATGGTATTGCAACAGAATGTGAATGATTGCTGAGTAAAGTATAAAAGGACAGCAGATTATTAAACACAAGCGGGCTGGCTAGACCCCAGAAAAAAATACTAAACCTTATGAACAACAACAATACAGGCAGATGGTAGTGGCTGCAAAGCACTTTCTAATCAGTGATACGACTTTTAGAATACTGCTATGTGTATTTAATGCAACTCAGAATTTTAATGCTGTCATGTTTCCCTGTCTTTATTTTTTGACTCCCTTTCTTTTACTATTCTATATGTATAAGTAGCTGGTCATAATTTTTCCTACCTTTAATAGAAAAGCAAAGATTAGATTTAAAACAAGACTGCAAGTTACAACATTAGAAACCAAATTATGTCTCAAATCTTGAAAGAACATAAATTGGTTACACAGGTAAGAATATGACGATCACGCTATTTCAAAATGATTTTGCATTTCTCTGCAGTTAGATCATTCAAAATATTAAGAAACTCTCTACATTTTTGTTACATCTGAAAATAGGGAAATATTCAGAGATGGAGGTGGAGAAGAGGTACCCTTATGCATGCTTGAATATACTTTAGTGATATGAGGAATTGTAACAACTCAGTGCAAAAAGAACTGTGTCCCTATACAGGCAAATAAAAGGAATAAAACTATGTTTGCTTCAGCTGCTATTTAAATCAAATAAGTTTAGACATATTAAAAAAAGGAAGAAGCTGAAAAATATTTGCATGTCAGTTCCATAAAAAATGAAGTCATTACACATGTACTATCTTTCTCAAAGGTATTATAAACTTATCATAAATACCCAACTACCCAATATACTCTAACCAGTGTATTACTTGCTCTTAATTTCTTGATGCTTCTAGAGAGAGCTTATTCTGTTTTTTATAAAAGAATTCTAACATTAAAATTTACATATGTAAATCCTCCCCCGAAGTGGGTCAAAACTTGTTGACTCCTAAGAGGTCTTTTGCCTGATAAGAACACCATGAGGAGTATCCTACCCTTCTCCAGACTCAAAGTATGGGAGCTGAATATGAAATATCCCACTGGTGGCAAGCGACAAGGGTAGAATGGGAAGTATGTGGAGATCTGACTCTGGTTGCTTCCCCGTGCTGTGGTAGGAAAGCGGTGACTAGCCAGAATACGTGACACAAAGACAAGCAGAGAGGGCAAAGTCCACTGAATTTCTTCACATTACTGTGGATCTTTCATGTGTTGTAGCTGGACAGGGGAGCAGGGAGCAAGAGTTAAGCCCAGCTCTTCCTTCTGCCTGCAAATGTCAGTGGCAAAGAAAAATAAACCCAAAGGAAACTGGCAAAAAAAAAAAAATGCTATACTCAGAAGAAAAAAAACTTCAGAAATCGTTCTCCTCTCTTACCATCCTAGTCTTTCTGAATGTTATTGATGAGGCTCTACTCTTCTGTCATGCTTTTTTCCAGGACAGCACAACTATTTGCCTTGCTATAACCTCACAGTAAACCTAAACTGAATACAGTTAACTGTTACTACAGTAAGCCATGTCAAAATAATGACAGCATTGAATTTATAACTCATCCTTATAGAGCATCTGATATTTATAAGTAAGGCTTAGATGAATTTGAGTTCTCTGTATTTAACAATCAAAAAGATTTTGTTATGTGTAATGTGCCATATAGTATGAATCACAGATTAAATTACAGATGCACATGGCATACAGTTTGGACTAGTCACTACAACAATAAGTCTATGCTCACTTTTTATGATCAATCAAAATGAATTACCAATCCACCAAATTTCAACTTCTAGTATGTAGTAAGATTGTAATTAAACTAAACTAATTATCCTCATAGTAAGAATGCATTTAGTATGTTTATGTGAGATTATATATATATCTTCTATAGAACATCTGCAGGGTCTCTTTTAAAATTTATTTTTTATTTAAAAATATTTTCAGTAATAAATATCAAATTGCTTTATAAGACATTATTTGCCACTTAAAGAAAAAAAAAATCTTTTGAGGAACAAAGAAAAATAATACTCTCAGCTAACTCCAGCCTCCTGGTCCAAAACCGATAATTGTTTGCAAACCATATATTTGATATCTAAATCATGTTCAGCAGCTTTCATTCATGATTGTAGACTGATATAGTCCTCTCTGAAAAATATATTTATCTTTTGCAGCACTCATCAAACACTAAATACCTAACTAGGTTGCAAGAAGAATCTTTAATTCCATCATTTTGCTCTGGTAATTGCTTTTGCTTCCTTATGTTTAACTAGAGTAAATGAACTATAATTTTAAATTTCTCTTGACACTTGCTATCTGACATTGTATAAAACATGAACAAGGTTGTGAATGTTGAAAAAGGTAACTGTAACAAGAGGAGATTAAACTAAAAGAGTATATTTTAAAAGGCTGATGCAAATTCAGAAAAAGGTTAAAATTTTATCTTTAAACCAGTTTCCCAGTACTGAGGTACCATGTATTGTGTCTGGATATTTGAGTAGTAAAAAATACGTTATTTTCAAATAAAGTTAAAACTTCAGTATGACTAGAAAAAATGTGTTTCTTCCATCTCTTGCTGTTAGCAGAGTCCCACACTGGGAAGAAGCAAAAATTATTCTCTAAAACAAAGGGAAAGTGACTCTTGTCTCTATAGAAGACTGTTCCATTTTAAAATGTCCATTGCTGACATAACATATACTCTAAGAAGTTAAGCATTATCTTCTGACTATTTTTATCCTTTAATTTCACAGGATTTATGTACTTGTCTCCTGAAACACATGAAGTGTTGAGAGTCTGAGATGGGAAAGCCTTTGTTTGTGTACTCAAAAGCAGCTGTACACATATGTTTTGAACACTATCACCTGCATGTACAGTTGCTAGAATTTACACTTGTGGATCTCATTAGGCCAGGTGTTCTCACACACAAAGGGAACTTCTGCAAGGGTTATTCTGAAATCAAGACAGAGTTATACTTGTGAGAGTTTTAAATGCTGGCAACAGTCACAACACTGTAGTGTACTAAAGAATTATCTCCACAGGATAACAACAATAGCAAAAAAAAAAAAAAATATTGATCCATTTTTGTCAATATTACTTTTGTCCTAAACAACTTATGCTTTTAAATGGGGTTTGGTTTTTTTTTTTTTTTGGGGGGGGTAGGTGGGGAGAAGGAGAATGGTTTGTTAGCAGTTTGAAAATGAATGAAAGAATAAATAATTAAAATAAATACTACCTACTCTTTCCACCAGCTTCTGTAAACAATCTTTTTAACAAGTTAAAATGTATTCTGCTTCCAACAGGGATGAATATTTACTGCTTGATTTTAAAATACAGTGCCTAGGGATTATATCCTCTTCTAAAATACAAATGTGCAGCTCTCACCCTCTACAGCAGAGCTGGCATACGGAGGGCACAATACACCCTTGAGGATCACAAGGATCATTCTCTGTCTTTACTAGAGGCTTGCAACAAGGAATAAAATACTTAAAATCAGTCTTAGCTGCATAGATGAAAAAGATAATATCTGGATATTTACAAAGCCTCAAAGGAAGTGACCTAATTTGACCAACGGTAGTGTAATTATGCTCCATACATACTTAGAGAAGACATAAGGCATTTTCTGAAACTAAGTTATGGACTACTATTACTAATTAATATTGTCCTTCAGGCAATGGAGTTCTTACATTGTAATTTTTTCTAGGTAAATATTCATTATTAATGTTTGGAACTGCTTAGTTCATACTGAAAAGACATTTTTAAATAAACAAATGGTATCTACATTATATTTTTACTGAGACCTTCAAAGTCAATATCTCTTTTTGCGTTGCATGTGCAGAACAACTGTGGGGCATGATTTTGATGTTAAATAATGCATGTTATTCTTAAACTAAAGTATTCATATGATAATTAAGGTTCTATGCATGCTGCACAAGAGGAAGAGCAGAATCTTACAAGTGTGCAAAGTGAATGAATGAGAGAGGAAATACAAAAAATGTAAGAAGTGATCTGCTGGAAATGTCAAGAAAGCCAAGGGATTTAAACAAACAAACAAACAAACAAACAAATATTCAGCTTGCTTTTTTAGGATGAATATAGGAAGTACTGTATCTCTGAAGAGGAGTCCTAAAGAGATAAGATACTGGGAAACTAACCATCCCAGCATCTAGAGATCAGTTCACTGGGTATTTTGAAAGCACAGATCAGATAAGTTCTTAGTATATCAATGCAAAGGCTCACTTAGTTTATGGATGTAAACTAAACTATGTAAAATGTAGACATTAAGCTGTTCAAGCTATATTATGAGTGGATTTTCCAGCACATAAGTTGCCACACACAAATCCCGAGGCACTCTTCTTTGGCTTATTTATCCAAACATAACTAAAGTTTAGCTCTTAGGATTGTCAGTTACTGACATGACCTCCTTCCTTTATAAAAATTTCAGAACTACTATCTGTTGCTTAAGGCCTCCCCGTTTTCATGGTACCAAAACTCACATTCTCAAATCCAGAGATACATTTGTCCAGGTCAAAGATTCATCCTATAGTAGCTTCTTGGTAGCTCCCAGTCTTTGATCCCCGAGCCTTTGCTTACTCTTTTACACATTAGAGAAGGCAGGAAGCATGATGACTCTTTCCTTCAGAGACCAGCCCAGATACTGTACTGAAAAAAGCAGAAGACTCCTGTGCTTCACCCTTCTTATTTTGCCCTGATTGCAGTGTGTTTTCCCACACCCTTCTTACCCCAACATCCCAGGAGCATATCCCATGACCTTGAGTTCATCTAATAGAGGCAGTCAACAGACACAGCAGATTGTGCAGCAGTTTTTAGGGTCTGCTTCCAGTTCTTATTGATCTTCTAGCAACATCTTCCACGGACCAATAAGTGATTCCTGTGAACCCTTTGAAGAAAGTAAGGGTGCCTCCTGCTGACAGGAAAGCGTAGCTCCATAGGAGCTGTTACTTCAAGGAAGCTCTAGCAGCTTCTGCCAGCTGTTCTTGATGAAAGGATGTTGAAGCTTTTCTTCACTATAGGCCACGGTCCCCAGCACCTGCTGGGTGTTGACACGAGAGGCCTCAACTCAGAGCTCCAGGAGGATGCAGATCTCCAGGTCTGGGGAGACCTGGGACCTCCTGCAGAGGATGAGGAAGAGCTAGATGGTGTCTTTGCCTGCAGGAGGTGTATGGTGGTGGTGGGTTTGTTGCCAAGTAAAGGAGCTGTAGGAGGAGATCAGCAGACTGTATGTACAGTGTCAGAGATGAGGAAAAAGAGTTTAGTCAGATTTTCTCTGAGACCCTGCAGGTACAAGTTTGTAAACACCCAACCTGTACTGGTGGAGGAACAGGCAAGGTCTGTCCTTACCAGATTGGGAAAGAGTCCTGTGATGGCAAACACTGGAAGTTTGTGACTTCTGGCACCAGGAGCAAGACTTCTGCTCCATCAGTAACTACAGGATAGGTTTCATGCCCAGGTAACAGACAAGGGGCTGGGAGCAATGTCCAGCAAAACATCTGGGCCTGCAGAGCCTGAGCCAAACAAGAGCTCTAGGAGAAAGTCACTCAAGGACAGAACTGGAAGAGTCCCTGCTTCAGGGGATGAAAGCCTTGTCTGCCTACCTGATCTGATGTCTAGGGAGGCTTGCTGCTTGTCAAGGGCTCAGATCTGGGGTGTTACAGAGACTGATGAAGCTTTTCTGACCCTTGGGCTATTACCTCTGCTGCTTTTCTGCGTGGGCACTGGTGGTACTCCAGGGTCACCCTGAGCATATCAAGTGTGACTACATAGCTCTGTGACCATGTGTCAAAACCATTGGGGCCCAGGTACTCTGTCCTCGATCCTGCTGAAAGGGGTGAAGAGCTTCAGGAAAAGAGAGCACACTCTGTGAAGTCAACAACAGGATCCTCAGGTGTTGTTGACAGCAGGTATTTGGCTGTTACAACTGTCAGATCCCTTTTAGAGGATTGAGAACTGATAAGAAGAGATCAGACCTCCTGCCCAAGTGGGGCAAAAACATCTTTGCCAACAGGCTGACCAGCCACCAGTCAGGTGTAGGAGGCCATGGGTGAACCAGGAGGTCCTAACAGAACTAGAATGCAGAAAGATACCATATAAGAGGTGGAACCAATGATAGGAGAAATATAGAGACCCTGAGCACTCAGGGATAGTGTTAGGAATGTGAAAGCCCACTTGGAGTTGAAACTAGGGAGGAATGTAAAGGATAGCAAGAAAGGCTTCTTCAGATTCAACAGCAGTAAAAGGAAGACTAGGAAAAAACTTAGGCTTGCTACTGAATGGGATAAGGGGCCTGACAACAAAGGACATGGGAAAGACAGAGGTATTCAGTGTTTTCTCTGCTTGTCTCTTTTCCAGGAAATGCTAAACACAGAATTCTGGCTAATTGAAGACTTCTTTGTAAAGAAGGATCAGGCTGGGGAACACTTCAACAAGATGGATGTACACAAGTCTATGGATCTTGATGGGATGCACCCGAGTGCTAAGGGAATTGACTGATATAATTGCAAGGTCAGTCTTGATTATCTCTGAAAGGTCATGGCAATTGGCAGAGGTTCCTGAACACTGTAAGGGAGAAAATGTCACTCTTATCTTCAAGAAAGTTAAGAAGAAGGATCTGGACCTCGCCTCAGTCCATGGGAAGGTCGTGGAGCAAATTACATGTAAGCTGTTGCCAAACATATTAAGGATAAGGAGATGACTGGGAGTAGTCAGCATGGATTTATGAAGGGGAACTGGTGGTTGACTAACCTAATTGTCTTATACAATAAGATGACTTGGTCAATGAATGAGCAGAGAGTGGTGGATATTTTTTATCTTAGCTCTCGTACAGCCTTTGACACTGTTTCCCATAACATTCTCATTGACTGAAGTGGTCAGTGAGGTGGATCAAAATCTGGCGTTATTCTGGGCTTGAAGGGATGTTATCAGCATTACAAAAGTCAGCTGGAGGACGGTCACTAGTGGCACACCCCAGGGGTCAGTACTGGGACCAATACTGCTTAAAATCTTCGTTAATGACCTGGATGATGGGGCAGAGGTGCTAAACCTTGAGCAAGTTCGCAGATGAAAAGTGGTTGATATGCCAGAGTGGTGTGCTGCACTTTAGAGGAACCCTGAGAAACTAGAGAAATGGGTTGGCAAGAACCTTGTGAAGTTCAACAGCGGAAAGTTCAAAATTCTGTTCCTGGGCAAGAATAACACCGCACATGAGTACAGGCAGGAAGACAGTTGGATAGAAATCAGCTTTGCAGAAAACGTCATTGAGGCCCTCGTGAACAACAAGCTAATCATGAGCCAGGAATGCATTCTTGTGACAAGGACGACCAACAGCATGATGGCCTGGCTGCCATAGAGCTTGATCAGCAAGTTGACAGAGATCATCCTTGCCCTGTACTTGGCATTGGTGAGAAAACTGGAGTGCTGTGTCCAGTTCTGGGCTCCCCAGTACAAATGAGACATGGACATACTGGAGGAAGTCCTGTGAAGAGCCATAAAGATTTTAACAGGTAGGAGCATCTGATATATGTCAAGACAACTGGGATTGTTTAGCCTGGAGAAGAGAAAACTAGAGCATGGGGGACCAGGCAGATCTTACCAGTATGTATAAATGCTTGATGAGGGGGAATAAAGAAGATGGAGCCATACTCTTCTCAATGGTATCCAGTGAAAGGACAAGAGGCAATGGGCACAAACTGAAATACAGGATATTCTACTTAAACATTTTTACTGAGAGGATGGTCAAATACTGGGACATATTGCCTGGAAAAGCCATGGAGTCTGCATCCTTGAAGATATTCAGAGCTTAATTTGACAAGGTCCTGAGCAACCCGCTTTAATTGGCCCAGCTTTCAACAGTGGGGTTGGACTAGATGATTTCCAAACCTAGGCCGTTCAGTCATCCTGGTCTGAAGCACCTACCACTTCCTTTAAAGTGAACTGTCTTTTAGTGGGGTCCCAGACTGGAAGCCTATCATGTCTCTCACTAATCATTTTCAACTTGCTGTTGGTTGGGATCAGTATTGCATGTCATTGTAGCTTCAGATGGTTATAAGTATCTTACCAAAGGAAAAAAATCATCAGAACTGAAACAGCTGTCTTAAGCTATCTTTTTTCTTGATTTAAATTCTCCCAGTTTTTATAAATGGAGGAAATCTACCTTAACATTCTTATCCTTTTTATAAATTTCTAGCAGATGGTGAGAGTGGGTGTGTGTTTGATAAAAACCACATAATCTATTTGAGAACAGCACTAGAAGAATAGTGTTGCAAACACCTAAAAAGCCTTAGGTTAAGCAATCTTATTCTTAAAATGATCATATGGGTGTTTTATTGGTTGAGGAGTTGAATGTTTAAGCTAGAAAAGTGACATTATCATCATTAAAATTATTTTATTTTAATGTAACAAGCAATATCATTTTGAATGGGATTTGAATATTTCATGAAGCCGTGTGTTATTGAGGGAGATATTCTAGTTATCATCTAAACATTAATAATTTGAAGAAGAAAAGAAGATTATCCATTGTCTTATTACCAATCATTTGGGCAAAATGCCTGATCAGCATTAAAGATGTATCTGTAATATCAACCTAGAGCTGGAAGTGATTTGACCCTCCCTGTATTAGTTATCCAGCTGTAATAGGAAAAAGATCTATTTGCACAAAGGCTGGAAAACATATTTTTCTTCCTGTTGTTACTTTAATTATCAAGTTTGTAATGCATTTGATTTCAATTTAATTTTTATTTGTGAAGACATGAGGGTCTTTATTTACTTCAATCCATCAAGCAATATAAAATCGGTAATGTATGTTTGAAGTGACTTCCCCAGACATAAAAGTTCAGAACTTGAGGTGCTTAAAGGTAACTGAAGCCAGCCATGTACTGCATGTCATGTGGTCCATAAAGCTTTTCCCCTGGCATCTTCATATCTGAGCTGAGGTTCGTCTCCCATCACAAGCACACTGAACAGATTATTCAAAGGGTCCACAAGTCTTATATGCTGTCGGTGCTTCCAAGCTTTTGAGTTGCAAAACTAAATATGAATCCCATATCTTCATTCACTTCCTTGCATATGTGTGTCAGCAATTGGGTTATAATGAAGTGGGTAGAAAAGAAGTGCTGGAGAGGTAAGTTCAACGCCAAGAAGTACAGGAGGTAACAAGTGGAATCTGTGAAGTAATATACGTCATATTTTGTAGTGCCCAGCAGAAAAGAGGACTTTTTTAAAGTTATCCAATATTTTCCCATTTTGTTTCTATCAAACTCATAATACAAAGCCTACAATTAAGATTAATAGAAAGCTTCTTTCAACAGGCATTTCTTATACTATATAAACAATTCATTCAGAAAAGAACGTCAAAGGAGCAAACCTCAAGTGGTATTTATCTATCACTTGCTGGTGGCTTAGTGTTTTGAGCTCTGTGTGTGACAAGGGAAGTGATACAAGTACTATCCTCAGTGAATTACTTGAGAGAATATGCAGAGAACACTGTGGGAGGACAGAGGGAGAGAGGCTTTTTTTTGCTTTAATTGAAGGGATCAGATCCTCATCTAGCCTATTAAGTCAATAAAGCTACTCTCATAAACAACAGATGAAAATGTTGGCTTTTGCCTTTGTGATGTATCTTCCTATTCTGTAGTGAGACATGTACTAAGAAAAGGCTTGGAAAAGGTTGGCTGAGTGAGTCGACTCAAGAAATTGGAAAGAGACATGGGGAAAAAAAAAAAAAAAAAAAACAACTCAAAAATAAGAATAGCAAGCACACTGAGAAGGGCTTACATTGAGCAAACTGAGCAGATGATAAGAGACTGAGGAGTGGGCCTTGGCTAGAGCCAAGGAAAGACTTAAGTATGAGGAGCTGAGGTATGCCCAAAATACAAGCTAAAGCGAGTGGAAGGCTTTGTAAAGGGAATTGACGTGATCAGAATGAAGACTTTTTTTTATAGAGTAAAATCACTTTCTGATTTCAGCTGCTGGGTTTTTTTCTCTTAAAGTGTTTTCCTACGGTATGCCTATTTGCTGACTGTTACAGATTTAAGGTTGTGTTTCTTTCCAGTACGTCCCTCCATCCATCAGTCAAGCAGTAGCAGTTGTGAGACAGAACCTGGGAGAGGGAAGAAAAAAAAGCAGTTTCCTCTTAGACAGCAGAAGGGGCAGCAAGAGGGGCACAGAACAGATGAGAAAACAGCCAACTCATTTACAGATTTTCTCATTTGAGGTTCTTGATACAAAAACATTCCTGGTTCTGATGTGCAGACTGAGGCTTGTCTATATATTTATAAAATTAAGTGAAGTGCAAATCACACTAGAAGATTTATGCTAACGGTGTTTCTAAAACACACCAAAATGAGTAGAATGTATCACCAACTGCTTCTTGCAACTATACTTCTTCCACAGAAACATTTTTAATAGCTAAGCAATTAAAATAAAATAGTCCGGTAGCTGAACCTAAGACTTCTGGATCCAGCACTGTGCCTTGCCACAGACTCCCTTCATGACCTTAGTTAGACACCTTCTTCCCCAGTTCTCACAGAGATAACAGACACATCTAATTCAAAAACAGTGTTGCTGAAAACTCCTGCTTAGCTGCTTCTTAACCCTCAAGGTGCCTGCAGCACATAAGCATGTTACTTTCTAGGATTAAAAGTTCTCTGGATACCTATATTTGTGATCTTATGGTGTTTCCAAATTAATGGGACTGAGCAGCTTGTCACCAATCTTGTGTTTAAGCCTGGCTGGAATACAGAAACCAGGGGGTCATCCACCTAAGATAACTGGAAGGCTCCATCTGGTTCTGAGAGTGCATCTGGTTCACAGACAGAAGAGCGATCCTCACCAAATGCAGCTGCAGCTGCTATTTTAAAGTACAGAGGACATGCCCCCTTTATACAGAAGTCCAGTGGTGAGGGCTCTTGTCAGGACGTGTGAAACACAGATTTAGTTTCTTTCTCTTCCTGAGGGAATTCAGCCTCTCATTTCCCACCTCTCAAGAGTCATTTAATCTCCTGGCTAGAGCTTATTTTGGGTGGGAACATTCTTCACCTCTTCTGCTGAAGCAGTGTTGTAGTGCAGAAAAAATTCCAGAGCCACAGCATGTGGAAGACAAGAAGGATGCCTAACTCCCACATATGCTTTAGGGAATCCCATTCGTGATTCTAATGCATACTGTGGGAAGCAAATCTCTCAGCATTAAGCATTGGGGTTTGTGGGGGGGTGAGGACAATGACAGTTTTTATCTTTCTAAGTCCTGTATTGAGCCTCTTTCAATTGTATTTTACCTGAAAGAGCTGTCGTCAGATAAATAAACTGAGTTCAGATACTGATGTAGTGAATGCAGCATAAGTATTTTGAACAGAATGTGCACGTATGGGTTTGAATTTTATGATTCATGCCACAAAATTATGAATATGCATGGAAAAGTAAGTTACTGTTTATAAGACTTGCAATACCAATAAAAGGATACATTCATTAATAAAACATTTGGGGGGGAAATCAAGTGGCTTTGACATTTTTAATAGAAAATGGAATGTTATTATATTTTCATTTAACCAGAACATTTTACAACACAAGAAATTTGGATTAGGTATCGACAGAGTGTCACCTGATAAAATGTGTGGTGAAGTTTGAACAGCAGATGTCTCACCCAGGGACGCTTCCCTGAGGAAACAGCAGGAACCTCCTGTACACTCACTTTGCCTGGCATTCATCTCCCGACCAGCTGCCAATTTTAAACTATAGCAAGTCTCTCAGTTTATAGTCCTTTCAAGCTAAAATCTGTTACATTTGGGGAAAAATAGCAATACTTATGTAAATCAATAATTGCATTGTATGTAATACAGTAAATCCATAACATGCCTAGAGTGACACTAACAACATCATGCACGGGTGTGCTATCAAGCAACACATACAAAGCGATTCATATGCATTAGAGTCTGAATATGTCTTGTTCAAGTACTCATTTTGTTTGGCACAAACAGCCCTCTTTTTGCAACACAGAAATAAATATCGCTTTGTTTCATCACTTTCTTTTTTTCAATGGAACTATTTGCTAAGGCTAAATCCCAGCCTCCATTCACATCACAATTCTGCCTACATTTTAAATATACTACACAGTGATGTTTACTGATGTCTGCTATCTTTCATTCTGAACTGCAGAGTACTGGTCAGGCAGCCATGCAGAAGTTGGTGAAAATCTAGTTTCTTCATATTAATGAGATTTTCAAAATTAGAGGCAGATGTGAGATAATAATAGAAAAGAAAATACTGCATGTCTATGGAAGTCACCATAAAAAAAACCTTAAATTAACTACCTTTTCATTCTATATGTTATTCCTATGGGGTTTTGCCTCATTGGTACTGGGGTTTGGTCCTATGTGTCACAAAATGTTCCAGTGCTGAATACAGGCACCATTTTCACAGTTTGCTTTGATGCCTCTCTGGATAAATTAAAACTGAAAGTATTCTTACATTATTTTAAGTGAAATCACATGAAAGATGGCAGCTTGATCATCCGAGGGAACTGAGAGATCTAAGAGCTGAGACGAGTGCAGGTAGAGTCAATTGTTGCAGCTGCTCTGTGATGTATACTCAAGTACTTCCCACTGTCAAGCAGAAATAGGATTTCCAAATATTTTTTCACAGGCATGTGTGAAATTTTAGCTCTCAGTAGTAGAAGTCTGACCTGGAGCAGATTGAAACTGGCAGTGCTAATATACAAGTTCTACCTTTACATATGGAAATTATCATTCCTATGAGCTCCCCAAGATAGTAAGACCTTCTAAAGGAATCAAAATTAGTAGTGTATGCATTTAGTACAATTTTACAAAAATGTAAGGGAACAGTGCTAAATGAGAGAGGGATTTGGTCATATAATTTCTAAAGAAACCACAAGTCAAATACTACTTTCATATTGGAGACTGACAAAGATAACAGGATGTCCATTTGGCTCCATTTGTAATTTGGCTCCATTTGGCTAGTCAAATGCTTAATCAAAATTTAGAGCCTGGGCTCTGATTTCTAGTTCCCAGTTTCTGGATGACTCACATTTTTTCTTTCCTTTTATTTGAAATATAAGAAAGATCTCTCCCACCCTTGGAATTGTGAGGAACTTCTACATCTCAACCACTATTAAAACTTACAGTTCTCCAGCTCTGAAGCCTGGCAATGTTGCTGCCATTTTATTTGCTAAATGTTGAGTTAGATCCCCCCTACATTTAGCCTCATTGCTTTCCATCTGAAGCAAAACACTTCCACTGAAGAGGAAATTTCACATAATCTCTTCCTCTTTCCAGGTTCACTAGCAACACATATGGTCTTATTAAGCCATTTCTATTTGTAGTCATGTCCTCTGCCTTTAGTACCTGTTTTCCAAATAACAAAATTACACATTTTATTGCCATTATTATATTTTTTTTCAATTCAGGTAATTAATTTGTATCTGTTAAATAACAAATGGCATATTCATGCCAAAACTTAAAACTAAACTTTACAATAAAGTATTTGTTTGTAAAAAAATACCAGAAAAGTATCAGCAACCTTTTAAAATATTGATTATAGGTAACATTTTAAAGGCACTTCATGCTCTTAATTCCCATTGATGTCAAAAACTCAGATTGCTGCCTAAGAAATTTTTACCCTCCATCCACTAACTGAAAGTGAGAAGACTATGTTTTGCTACAACCACAGCAATTTCTTGTCCAGCAGAACCATTCAGATGGAAGGCTGCAGTGAATGTGACTTGCTTGACTTGATTTTAGTGCTGATATTTTCTTCCTGCAAGGCATTTCACATCTATTTTCTTTTTTTTTTTTTTTTTTTTTTTTAAAAATGCTTCAGTCTGCACTGATGAAGTAGAGCAGAGTCAAACCAGGTTTGAACTATTCTGCTTCCTTGGTTGAGTTTCATCCTTTTTCTTAATGAAGTCCTAGAAATTCTAAGGGAATTACATCCAACAATTTACTAGTTGGACCCCTGCCCTTCACTACTTGTAAAAAAGCAGTGCTGAAATCTGTCTCCTGTTTTGCAGGAAGTATTTGAGAGGTAACGTTGGAGTAAGTTTGGTCACATTTTGATAATATAGGTGTCTCTGATTCCCGCCATGCTGTTTTAAGCATGGATTTTGTTACAGTTTTGGGATAGCTATGATTGATGATCTCTTAGTGATAGGTACAGACAGTGTTCATGCTGTCTTTGTTAAACCTAGATTTTCCTATCTCTAACCACAGGGTTTTCTTATTAGTATGATTTAACTTGTCTTACTGGACAATTTCTTTCCTCTCAGAAGTACTAAAGGAATATTTTTCTTCTCAAGGACCATGACACATAGCCTTCTATTAGGCTTCACCTTGCTTTATCCTCAGCGTATGAAATTATTTAGAGTAGGACTGTTGAATGTCTAGTATTCCCCTTCTATTTCTATATTTTACCCTAATCATTTTTTTTTAGGTAGAAAATGACAAAGTTTTCTTTTTGGCTAGGATTTCTGAAGTCATTATCTGGGTGAGGGATAATTCCAGTGGGTGTGCCCAGTGTCCCAGAGTCCTAAATACAGTGCCATAGTTCACATATGATGGTTTTGGTACACTGTACTCACTGTACATGCATTGTAGTAAAATTTCTACATTGACGAGAAGGTTGTCTTGACTCTTCCATCCACATATGAGCCATTTGGGCAGCACTTTAGTGGTAGGTCACCCATGTCTAAGATACATCAAGATGCAGCCTCATTGCACAGCAGCTGTGTTGCGTATAAATATCAATTCCTGGCCAGGGAAACTTGGAAAAAAATATAGAATCTTGGATACATTTTTCAGAAGATTTATGTGAGCATGTTCCCTTTATATTTAGATACTATGCTCTCTCTACTTACTATTTTTCTGACCGAGGAAGAAAATCTGAGGTAAATACAGTGAGTTCAGCCCAGTGAAGATGCAAGATTGGGAAGTAGAGGAATGACTGAGAGGAATGAGCAGTCCACTGGGCACACCTCTGATGGGATTTGTCACTTAGATATGTGAGTTATAGCTGGGCTAATCTTCCAGATAATTAAGTCAAACTAATGTCTTTCCATACCTCTTTGGAGTGTTAACGTAAATATAGCTTGCTTTACTTAATTTAGCAACATAATTTGTATATATACTGGGAGATTATGAGGAAACGTGGAATCTGTGCACCCACTGTAACTGTTGCGACTGAGAACTATAAATGTTCAGCAAAAGTTTTTGCTCCTACCTGAATGTCTCGAAGTGGATTAAAGGCTGAATTGCATGCTTCCCACCACCACCCTGCTTTGGAATAGCGATGGGGAAACATTCTGGTTTGCAATCTTCTATCACTTTTCCTCTAATTACTTGTTTCACATATGAAAATATGTTTTCTGCATTTGTTTGTCCTGAAGGCTGCCTTTTAATATGTTTATCTATTGAGATTATTTATTTTTACTCATCACTACAGCAGAGTCGCTTTGAGTGCCATATTTCCTAATATCAAAAATTTGTATGCTTTGAGTATCAAATATCTTCACATCAACAAGTAATTTATTTCAGTACGGACAGAGCTACGGAACATATCTCAGTTTCTATGTTTGCGTTTTGATATACTGATAAGTATTAGAAGTACATGGTAGCTCTGAACATAGGTGGATGACTTACATATGTCTATTTATATTCAATTACTGACCAAAAAATAGAAGGCAAAGTTCTGCAAATAAAATGGAACCTATTAAATACGATTATCATGAGCATTTTTTCCAGTGAGGGTTAAAAATCATTTAACTTAAAGCTCTTTTCCACTGACTGTACTTTATTCCTCAGGATATAAATCCATTTTGTAATTACTCCCTTCTTCTTATCTCAGAAACTTTGCCTGACACACCATTCCATATGTTTATGATTCTCTGAATGAAAAAGTGTTCCCTGACAACCATTCAGATTTTTTCCCTTTAATTTCCATTTATGCCTTATTGTCTTATAATGTTCAACTGAAAATATATGTTGCAATATTGTGTGACATTATCTGTATTACTTAAGATTTTATATATCCATACATCAACCAAACATCAGATAAATCTCATGCTTCTCTTTTTTTTTTTCCTATATCTTCCCTTCCAGAGCTGTATAGGTAGTAGATTCAATTTAGTCTCTATGACAAGTTGACTTTAAGCATTTCTTATAAACCTAGGACAGAATACATCTGCAATTTTGTTTGAGTCACTTTGAAAAGTGAACAATATATATATATATAGTTTGCTAAGCCTTCTCTGCAATTAGAAAAAATAAAAAAATTTGTTAAACATTTGCACTCAGCACTATGAGGTATTGTTTACTGAACTTCATAGTTTTACTAGTATTTGCAAATTGAGGGAATAATCCAGCAGCACACTGAATAAGAGCTTCAGCACTGGAACATTATATAATGTTCCCTGACTAATTTGCTGGACTCGCTAATAAATAACTAAGTTACACAAGAAAGGTATTCAGATGATTTGTAATCCTGCAATAATGGCTTCTAAATAGTTAAGATTACACTGAGAGATGAGAACCTTTTTCCCCTATATGCCATATACCAGCAGGGGACAAAATCAATCTTGTGAAGGCTCTGATTACTTGTGCTGCAAGTTTCTTGTCAGCAGATTCAAAATGTGCAGTGGAATGAATCTTCTGCAAGGTAGAGGTGCTGTCTATCAGCTGGGCATCTTTCCTCCCCTCTCTCCCTCCACCTTAACTTCCCATGGAATATGTGGTTGTGATAAATTAGAAGAAGAAAAAATACAAGATGCTTCAGCACAACCATTTTAATCCTCTACTGTCAATGCAGAGGAAAGGTGACACCAATTTTAGTGTCTTCCAGGTGAAAAATGTACCCTTGAAGTGAGAATGTGAGGAAGTTAAGGGACAAATGAAGGAATCGCTTTCGTCTAAAATATAACACTACTTGAGTGTATACAAAAATATTGAGTTCAAAGGATGAGGTTTAACTGCATTAAGGATTGTGATTTAGTCTGAAAAAAAAAAGACAGTGAATAAAATTCAAGCTGAAACACAGCACTTATTAGAAATGGTCTCGAAAAAACCCTACGGCTAATGCAAGCATTTTGGGAGGCTGAAAATCCAAATCATGATCTGAACAGGATGTCAGAATCAGCCTTTGCCTTTTTAGTAATCCAAACCAAATCCATATCTGTCCATTGTCAAACTCTTGGGATTCCGTAATACAGATCTGGGGAGTTTCTGCCTCAATTTTGGTCAACAGAACTTTAAAAAATCCTTTGTAGTTTTTAATAAATCTTAAGTTACTTATGGCAAGCTAAGAAAGAAATTTGGTATTTTGAAAAGACAAATTGTATCATGTGTATTAACTATCTTTTCTCTCAGTACTATAGAAAAATAGCTTGTATCATCTTGCTGCTTTGGTGAGGAGGAATGTCAGTTTTGCCACTTAGAGGTCTAATATCCAGGTCCAGTTTACAACGTATGGAATTACTGCTTCCTTCTCCCCATCTTCAGTACTCTTCAGTACCCTTGGAAAGGAATTACAGGTTCCAAATAAATATCCCCAGAGTAATGCATCCTGGATAACTTGAAGAAAATATTGCAAAATAGGGAACTAAAGATCAATAAAAATATACTGCCACTACAGAATTGTGCTATGCAGCACCTAACATCTTGCACAGTCTGTGAGAGTATTATTTTATTCAGTCTTCCAATAATCACAATTAGACAGACAAGTGGGTTGGTGAAGAAGTATAATTTTCCCATCCTGTAGACAGAGAAAGTCATAGAGGAAATGCTCCAACAAGGGTAGAATTATGTTGTTAGTCTTGTTTTCCACTTCCAACTTCTGCCTATCCAACCATTTTTTCTCCCAAGACTCTTGCCTCCAGTGTAATTCAAATTTATGAGCCAAAATTGCTAATTTTATAACCAGAAGCGTGACATTCTCTTTGAAGGTAAAAAGCCAGGAAATGTTTCCTTTTAGCAGTCAGGTGGCTGGGAGCTTTATTAGTTGTTAGCTTAGTTGATATTTTGTTTTTCATGCTAATCAAATTCCCAAAGACCTAAACTACTCCCAACTTTCACTGCGCACACTGCCCGTCACAATGACAGAGACATTCCACTGCCAGCAGAGGTAGGCAATCACTCAGTAGAAAAGTTAATGAACTTCAGAGATCTACATTTGCATCTTCAACTCCTTTCCTACAGGAAACCCCACAGAAGGGTGAAACAGACCACTGCAGTCTTCAGAGGGCTTTGAATTGGCTATTTCATCAATCCTCTAACTAATGGTTGAGTGCTGTGGGAGAGGAAGTGAGAATGACAATACTTTTTCATCTTTGCTCATGATCCTTGGGATGTAGCACTATAGATGTCATTGATTTCAGGCCAAAAAGGTGATCCTGCTGTGTTCATGTTTCTGTCACCAGCAGCAACATAAATGATCTGTTTTCCATGCTGTTGAGTGCTCTCCTCTGCTCCATGCATGCTTGTATCAATCTTAAGTAAAAAAATCATATACTGGAAATTATAGTTTATTCAAACTAACACTAACTAGCATTGCTGTTCAAAGCAGTGCACATCATCTGAAAGAATGAAAACTCTTAGGAATGGTAGCTGATTATTGACTATAGTATCATCTTATGCAGGAAACTGTGGGCTTGATAAGATGCTCTGTGGGCTTTAAATTCAAGACCATTGCTGAGGACCTGGGATAAATTAAGAGAGTGGCATTTCAGTCACCTCCAGCTATAGCCACTCTTACTGAGGTCCTGTAGGAGTACCTAGGTGGGAAAAGGATGGAAGAGCAGAGGTGCCAGGCTGTCTCCAGACATGAAGAGGTGGCATTCGGAGGCCTGAGCCAACTGCACAGATGAATTTTGTGGCAGTGCTGCTTAGATTGAAGTTGCCCCTACACATTATAGAGACCAAGTTAGAATAATCCTCTTTACACTGCCAACAAAAAAGATGAGTGAAAATGAAGGCACAGTATAGATTACACTAGGGTAGACTCAAAGTTGGCCATTGCATTTGAATTGCAAAATAGCAATCAATTAGTTTATCATTAATCAGATAATTTTGGAGATCGTGAATAATATGAAATGAAAAGAAGAAATAACTAGCGGGATAATTTTCAGGAACCATCTCTCAGCTTTATAAACTAATCCTCCTCTAATGGCCCTTTTTAATGTAATTTATAGGTTCATCATTACCCTTTTTGTATTAGTAATTATTTCTAAAATACCAGAGAACCATCTTTTTTTCAAGGTCCTTCTATGTGCCTGATTTACAGCTAGGCTCATGTTGGACTCTGTCTTTCTGAGGTTTGACATTTCAAAATATTTATAGCTCTTTTACATTAATGCCTTTCTCATGAATCTGAAGGTGACCGTTATTTCTTTCATCTTGTTGTAATTAAATGGATCAACTATAGCTTTATTATTTCCACTATTTATCTGTGCAGCATGTTAAAACATTCAGATTAGCAAGTGATATTGAACATTATGTGAATTATAGCAAACAAATATTTCCTAAAACATAGGTTATACTTGATGCATTGGCTAAGAAATTGTTCCAAGCGAAAGCACAAAATCTTTAATATTTTATTGATCAGATCTAAACCTTCTGCCCAAAGTGGCAATTAAATTTCAATTAAACTGACTGAAAGCATCATATTAAATTTCAGCACTTTACGAGCTATCAGATAATGCTGCAGGACAAATCTTTAGTATGATCACACTCTTTTCAAATTATATTATCCTGTTCATTCACAATAAAAGTGACAGTTTTAGGTATACTTTCAATATTTCTTGAATATAAACCCTCTAATGAACACATTTTATTGCCTTTAAATCAATTATTATTGGATATTTTAATAAAGTGAATTGAGCACTTTGTTTTACACACTGCTTAGAAGTTATTATATTTTGCAGTCAGCATAGCAAAGAACAGTAACAGTATGACAGAAATATCCAAATACCTAACATTATGCTATAAATTTAATCAGCTATTTACAACGATGAATATGCTACATTCCATTTCACAACAGCTACTGGTACAACATGTTAATTAATAACTGATTAAATCTTGAGGCTTTGGGTGTCACTTCCTTCAGTATTGTGCTTCCATAAATGAGATCAGCTTAAAATGATATAACCAAAACTACAAGAAGATGCTGAAAGTGTTTTTAAAGTATTGTCTCATATGAAGACCTCAATATTTTTCTGTTGCTTCTCCCTTTGTTCCAGTGGCTCTATGTGTGTCAATGTTTACATCTTCCAAAATGCATCCAGTTATGGATAAGTTTGCTTAAGTCAGAGGTTATTATCACTCAGTCTCCTTTTAAGTTATACACATATACATATTTAAGTGTAAATAACAACATTAACCAGATTTTTTTCATTAAAAATAGATTGGGCATGAGGCAAATCTAACACATGACTGAGAGCAGTCAAATTCATTTCACTTAGCAGGTGTTTTGGCATGTTGAACTGAATATATTTACTGCCTTTTGTAAATAAAAATCTATATTCTATATTAATGTTTAAAAGTTATTGTGTTCTTATATATGATTACTTGAAAAGTATTATTCACAGAAGTAGTAGGTAAATTCCTAGGTGGACTTTTACAGTCCTATATAGCCACTGTGTGTGGGAATCCCTATATTCTAACCCCCATAAATTCCCTCCTTCTACAGATGCAGATTTCAAAGGTAAGCCAGTCAGGTAACATAGCTGTTTAGGGACAAGGCTCCCAGTGACTTCATCATCTACCAGTAAGTGATCTTTTACGTAGCATCTTAATTCCTTAAAGCTAATCAACCTCTAGCTCAGGCTTCAGGAAGAGCAGAATAGCAGGCTGAAAGAAAATGCCCTCAGTAGAGTTCAGTTGTCCCTTGATGTAAACTAGTCCATCTCCTCTAATAGTCAGGTGCCATTACATTCTCTCTCCCTTTTCATATCACGCCAGTTTTTAGAGGAGAAGAAAATGTAATATTTTGTTGCCTTTGAGAGAAACAAAAATCAATAAGGGTAAATACAGAGGGAGGAAAAGCGCCTTTCTTTAGAGGAATATGATTTTTGTACTTGAAGTACAGAGTTAAAAATCTGAGGCATGTCTTTTGCTGATACACAACATAATATTCCAGAGATTGCATTATTTTATATGAATAAGTATGTTTTGTTTATTTTTATCAGTAAACACTTCTTTTTCATTCTACTATTCTTCTCCCTTGGGATCAGAGTGAAAAATTAGGTGTGTAAGGAAATAGGAAAAAGAGGTATTTGCAAAATGACAAAACTACAGAAAACATTCGTTCAAAACTGGTGTTCTTTTTTATTTTTCAGTACATGCCATGATGAGAGAAGTCCTGCAGAGGGTCAAACAGTGCTTAAGTAGCTAAGTAAAGGAATTGGCCTCCAGAGCAGGTGTTCATGCTGTCTCAGCAGGCAGGGATAGTATATGTTGCATCAAATGCAGTTCGCTCAGCATGTGTTCACACCCCTCCTGACCCCGACACTTCCTGGCTTTGCTACCATGAAAGCCTCATGAGAAAGAAGGTGTGTTTGAAGGGAGTGTGGGTGGATCTTTTCAGCAATCAGATGCTCTCGTCTGCACAAACAAGTGGGCAGTAGCCATTTTTTAAAACTGGGATCTTCCCCTGCCCTCATTTAAGAAAGGTCCCGACCCAGCTCCCAGCAATGCTGCTAACAGATCTGGCTGTATGCACCGCTGGGATCACATCACACCCTGGCAGTTCCCAGGCTGCTTCCTAATGTCAGCCTGACCAGTGGATTTCACAGCATTTCTGAAGGCTTGATTCCCTTAAACAGTATCTCTCCTTCTGGGTGCAGATAGGGAACCCCATGCAGCATTGGTAGGCATTCACACACTGTATCAGTGGAAGTCAATGCATCCACCCAGGACACCATTCAAAGCAGTTTGGTTAGTCACCTATAGGGTACTACATTGGAAATCAGCCTAGATTTGGGTCACTTGTGCCTAGTCAACCTGTATCTGCTGTGGCTGGAGGGATGTTTTCCTTTGATTCATCAGCC
>NW_024881280.1:15321149-15413649 GCF_018691265.1 Tyto alba
GATCTAGCATAATTTATTTATATTGATTCATTAGTCCCAGCTCTACAAGCAACAGAAAGGAATAGCCCAAAAGTATCTCAAATTCATTGCAATATTTATAAATATTATAATTTTTTTGCTCTATGTATCCAATGAGAAATTCTCTTTTTTTTCATGCAAAGTTGATCTAAATTGTTTTCCGTCTCCTAATGGGAAGCAACAAGAACATCCTTGTTGAGTATCACTGTCTAACAAGCTGAAGCCAAAATCTTCGTTGGAGTCTGTGATTGAGGGATTGTCAACATAAAAATATCTTTTATAAAGCCAGTCTCACAGCCTTCATCAATGTTTGTGAATCTGTATTATGAGCTGACTTGGTAGTTTTTCTCTTCTCCCAAAACACATTGATATTTTATGTCATTATGATCCTTTTAATTTACTCTAGGGGAAGGAAGAGGGGAAGCCTTGTTTAAATGCAAATTTTATTGACATACTTATGTAAAAGTCAGAAAATACTGACAAATGTTATCCACAGATGCCATAACTTAACTAGTTCAGGTATCTATGACACTATAAGTACTAAGCCTACTCACTAAAGCAATAAAGAAGTATATTGTTTAAAGAAAGAGAGTGGTCAACTTAAAAGTGATAGGCTAAGCAGTTTTTAGACAAATAAAAAGTATACTTGGGAGTTCATCTATTTGAGTGGAACCTATGATGCACAGTCTTTAGAGAGCCATTTCCAAGCAAAGGGGTACATTTTAACCTTGCAAGAGTCAGTATACAAACAGCTTTCTTCTTTCCAGTGGGAGTCACTTGCTTTTTTTTATGATAATTTTAAACATTCTACTTTTTTTTTTTTAGCAGCAATTACAAAAATTTCCATCAGCTTTTAGTGTCTACTTTCACTACCACCATTTTGAAAGGTGGACTTGTTACTTGACTCTGAATTTCCTGACTACTTCTACTTTAAAGTCAAGATTTTCCCAACTTCTGTGAAGCTAAAATCTCAAACTTTTAATGCTGTGTACAGCTATAACCCTCTAAAAAGGCTATTCAACTTCAGGAAAATAATGTTCAGCCCTGAAGATTAATATGGTGTTTCTAGAGTCTGATCTCCTGTACCATTTGATAAATCGATGTATGTATGTATGTATGCATGTATCTATGTATCTATGTATCTATGTATCTATCTATCTATCTATCTATCTATCTATCTATCTATCTATCTATCTATCTATCTATCTATCTATCTAACTATCTATCTATCTATCTATCTACCTATCTATAATATACATAATCTTCAAGTTTTATAGTGCATAATTAGATGTACCTCATCCAGACACCTCTTCCTCCCATTCATTTTTCACTTGGACACCAAAGAGCAATCCCACTTCTCGCTTACTGAAACTACGTGCTCTCGGGATGACAGCCCAAAGGCAGCTCGCTTGTCACTTGCCAATGCCCATAATGTTTTTTTTTTGTCTTGATATGATTCCATAAAACCTACCTCACTGGCTTCCCTGCACTATGAATGCTTTAACTAATCCACTACCTGAACTGCCTCAAAATCTCAACATATTCTGGATATGTGCTCTCAAGCCAATCATAATGCTACCATGTGAATGCTCAAATTTCTGGTGCCATTCAACTAAGAATAGTAGCTTTTGAAGGTTAATATAGATTCATTTCTCATGTAATTACAAAAATTTCTTTGAGAGGAGAAGTGGCGATACAATCTTACTAGCTTTGTGTATTCTGATTATCTAAAAATGAAGTAGAAAATCTGTACTAAATATTAATTTTGAATGCAGATGGAAAGAACAAAAACTAATTTGCTATTACATTTCCTGCTTTTACATCAACACAAAGTAAATTCAGTTTTTAATCAAAAGAGCAAAATAACCTTTACCCTCCTTAATTACTGCACAGAGATAGAATTCTAAGTACTTGGGGATTTTCAGAAAATGAAAGTAGATTGTCAGTAACTGATGATAATGCTACAAGCCTCATTCTCAGTTTGCTGAGACTGCTCTAGGAAAAGAAATAGTCACTATCTATCCTAAATATTAACCATATAGCCTGTTCCCTATTTAAGTTCTGGTTGATATTTTCAGAGGAATTGAAAGGGGTTTAACAAAAAGGTTAAAGCATACTGAATTTCAGTGGGATTTTGACACTTCATTCCGTCTCTGACTATATCATCCCACAGATCAAAACTGATGTTGAAGTTCTATCTAGAAACTAGGAAGCCACTGTAGCTCAGAGAAAATTAGCCAAAAGGTTGCTCTCAGAGGTATTCCAAGTGTGAGCTACAATATTTGCAGGCTGCTATTTCAAGTTAAGATAAAGAGCATTTTGGTATATGACATGCTGCAGAAACCAGCAAAAACATGGAGTAAGTAAACTCCATGAAGAAATGGATGTCATCATTCAGTTAAGGTGAAGGAAAATGAATAAAGAATCCCTAGACAAGGCTGCTATTTGGCTATGGATCAGCTACCAAGAATCCAACAGTTCTGGTCCCATGTGAACTGACAAACAGACCATCGTTCTCATTATAAAATTGTTATAACTTTCCCATTTTGTTGATCTTGCCTCAATCTCCTTCTACTGAACTCCAGCCAGCTCCTATTCATGCCTTCCCTCTTTACAAAAGCTGCTTGTGTGCTCAGTAGCCCTAGCAAGGTCAGGTGCAATAGAGTTGTAAATATGGGGCCATCACCAGACTGAAAATTCAGCTGTCTGTGCTTCCTAGCAAGAAGGTAAACAAAATGAGAGCCCTTGGAAGGCTATAAGATGGGCCTTGAGGGAAAAAAAATACAATTTCTTCATCAGGCTCCAATATATGCTCAGCAATGAAGGAATACAGTTATGCCACAGATACCAAGATTATTTCTGTGAGATCCATTAAAAAGAGAGAAAAAAATCTCATAACCAGTGTGTCAAAAGCAGAAGAGAGATCTAACAAGGCTGACGTGGATGCACCCAAAGTCCCACTATTGCTACCATCATTATATGGCTTTTTTGTATAGTTACTCTCAAAAGACAGTAGAAGAAGGTGTTTTTACAGATCAGAAAATTTTTAAGGTAGCTCTGTTTGGGTTATCATAATTTGTATGTTGTTGAAAGAAAAATCACATCCTCTTTATGAATGAAGTCTTTGTTAATTCTGTGATTTCACAAGTGTCTTGATTTATCATATTTTCTTGCTTTTCTCTTTATATTTATCTAACTTAGGTTGAAAGACGAAAACAGTATAGATGAAAATGTGAGGATTATTTAAAACAGTTGAGAGAGTTCTGCAAAGAACAATGTAAAAGCTGAATGTGTAAAATCAGGCAGAGGCTAGAAGCCTGTTAACAGTGTATGCAAAGATTATATGTGCTTGTTATCATACTGGTGGAAGAGCAAATCAAGGACATCTTGTAGACTACGAAATAGCTGCAGTAGCTGTGGGCCAATCATGTCATAAACATGAACCTATAGAACCTGAACTGTCATTTATTTTATGTCAATTCAAGTTCTTATTTATTTTCCAGACGCGACTACAATGGAAACAATAAAAGGAAGACTCAACTAGCAGAGGTCTCACCTCTATTTTGTATAATTTGCTGCTTAAAAGCTTACAGAGTAAAACATGTAAATATATGCAGACCTGAGAGTAAGACCTCAGTAAGGAAATTACAGAGTATGGCTGAGGAAACTATGGGCCATAAACAAGAAAAGCACTATGGCTGCTAAGCACCTAGAAACCTGCTATAAATTGTTGCAGAGGTTCTGCTTCAGTGGATTTAGTATTCTGGGAGAGGTTGGCTTTTGGCTACATGCAGCGGGGAATTCACTGGGGCAAGAGATCACAAGGATTCTCACTGTACCCAGCCCAGCTGCAGCTCTCAGTGCTATGAATGGGGGAATCTGTCAGAGTTACTACCCAGCCCTGGCATGCATATTTTCTTTTAGAACAGCACAACTTGAAGAGAGAGGTACTGGAAATCTCATAATGATGCTGCTGCTTGTAAGATTTCCACTCCAGTGTCTCCAGTACTGAACAATTTCAGATAAGGCGTACAATCAAGTCAGATCCTCTGTTGATGTAAATTAGCCTAGGTCCACTGGAGTCAATTAAGGTACCTCAATTTTAAAGGATTTCTCCCTCAATTTTAAAGGATTTCTCCCTTAGCCTTGAGATGTTTATCCACACCTTGCTTTTGAGGTTCTGATCTTTCAATTTAATTTTTGAATTAGTTTCTTTCATTAAAGGAAATTATTTTGTATGCTATGTGTTTGTTGGAGCTTTTCACATGTTGATTTGAAAGATAGAGAATTGAAGGCAAAGAAGATTCAATATCAAACTAAATATGTAGGATGAAAGTAGAGAAGTATAATGTTGAGTATTTGAATGAGCTTGGAACCTATTCAAACATCCACATAAAGGGGCCAGATTTTCAAATGCCCAGAGGAGCCAGTAGGTGGGAAACACTGTTAAAATACATGATTTGTTTCAATCAAATTTGAAGTAAAAAAAAATTAGGAAGGCTCTCTCTAGTCTGCATCTGGAGAGAAATGGGAATAAATTCCTTTCCACCTGCAATTTTAGTGATTTTCTAGAATAATTCTTTGTTACTGTACTACATCACATCTCCCCACAGCACAGTTCCATTTTTCCTGAGCCAAGACGATGAAAGGCTGATTAATTCTTTGCCACTGACTCAGCATTCCCCTGCTGCACACCCCTATTTACTGGAGAGGTATCTGTGGTCCTTTCTTTGGCCAGAAGGAGATAATTCTTTTTTTTTCCAGCCTTTTGCCAGACCTGTATGTCTTGCTATGCTCCTTTTCACATATTTCACCAGAGGAATCTATGACTATTTTTAATTCAGAAGAAAAGTTTCCAGAAAGCATGTCCCAGTCTACTAGAGGTATGCTATGCTGAACCTTCAGAAGAAATAGCCCCCCGATATGCATAGCACCCCTTCCTAGTAAAATATAGGAGAATTTAGACTGCCAACTCCGAGCAGCCAGGAGCAGGATGGTACATTTATGCTAAATTTTCATTTGTATTTAATTTTGAAAGGTGACAACCTTTACAAAAATACAACAAAGATAAACTTTCAAGTATGACTTGTAAGCAGTTTCAATGATATCTGCTGACAATCTGAGACAATAGCTCTGGGAAAGGTGTGAAATGCCATACTAATCACAACATGATGCTAAACCTACAGTCCAGTGATATTTTAAAAGTCAACAGCATTATTTAGTTACTTCTTAAAGAAAAATAAAGTGGTTTACCTCATGAAGATATGGACAATTAATAATTAGTAAGTTGATATGATAAGCAAGACAAATTTGGGATCATAGAAAACACTTCATTTTTCTCAGCAGCAATATTTCTTGCATTCACCTGACCCACTGAGTAACAATTTTGGATTTTAGAATACTGGGCTAAGGTTTTGTCAGTTCTAACTGACATCAAACCAACCGACTGTGGGACTCTCCTGTCATGAATAAAAACTCCTGAACAATCTGTTGAAGAAAAAGAAAAAATGGCTACTATTTTTCAACCCAGTGAGAACTAACGTAACTTGTGACAAGATGCCTTAAGCAGCTTAAAGAAACAGGTGGATGCCTTGGACGTGTGCATGCTTATCTTGCCTATTTGCATCTTCAAGAAAGACTCTAAACCTTGTCTCGTCTAAATTTGAACGGTGACTATTACAACATATGACCAAATAAAGGTCCAGCTGTCTAGATCATCGGGCCCAACATACCACAGAAGATTCCCCCTCTAAATGAAGGATATAAGCAACCTAAAGGAAAGGATAGTTTGGAAGATTTCTTTTACAAAGAAACAGATTTGCCTACCCTTTTTACTTAGTTTTTTCAAGCAGTATATAACCAACTACAGAAAATGCCAATCTGACAGTTCTGGACTAGAATTACGGAAATCCAGCCTATCCTGTCCCCATACCCCATGCCTTAGGGTGGCAAGAAAGGAAATGGCACTACCCCTTTGAAGTAAATCCATAGGGAGAATGTTTCATGCAAAAGGTGGTATGGGCCATCAGCCAGTAACATTGGGACTGATTCTATAAAGGCTTGAGCTTTCTCTACTCTCACCAAGTCATTGAAGGCACTCCTTGGCAGGGTTTCTTACCACTTATAAAGTAGTGACTATGATTTTCATCATAAGTAACACAACATTTTTTTAAAAATATACTACATAAAGGTAAGGCATAATGAGCATACCATACAGATGGACTCACAAATACCTGAAACCAATAAGGCATGACCAAATGAGATGAAGTGCAGTCCATTGGATGACACCATTAACAATCCTGAGGAATTTTATCAATAATATTCAGTCAAAATTCTATTAACAGGATACCGTCTGTGTAGGATACCGAAAATTTTTTTGTTAGTATTGATGGCAGTTGTGAGGCTATGAGGCTATGAACTGTCTCCTTAGGAATGGCTTCTGTTCTATAGGTGTTTTACAATGTTTCATTCAATAAAAATGTGACTTGTCTATTGCTGTGATTTCCTTTACAAAAATGGAGCGTGCACAATATAATCAGCTTTGATTAATTTATATTTCTTAAAATGAATTCTCCAAAAAATTTTGCAGAAAAAACATTATTTTCCTATGGGGTCTAGATTCTCAGTGGCACAAAAGGCAAGCCAATCAGACGTTATATCAGGCATACAATTATAGGATGTGTCCTAACAAAATCCTGCAAATCATACCACACATTATACTGGACTCCTGCATATCTGAAATTCACTGTTACCCGAACCACCTACCTACTGTAATCACAGCATTGTACAATGCGTGGGTGCACAGCATTCAGCCTGCCGAGATCTATTTCATGACTCCCAATGCATACCAGATACCAGACTGGTAGATTACTATATCTGTGTTCTCCTGCCTGTCACAGTGAATAAGTGATTTAATATACAGTTGTAGCATTAAGGCTTGATTTTTTTTTCTTTTTTAGAAGAGGAAAAAGCAGCATGTATCTTACTAAATTTTTATTCATCCCCAAACTCTGAGGTCAGAAATATTTCCCTTTCTAAAAATTTTAGACATATCCTATGCACCTGTGCACAAGAATCAAAAATATTTTTCCTTAACAATATAAAATGATCAAGTTACCATTAGTGTACAATCAATCACCTTCTGCAGTGTATCTCAGATTGGATTGTATTGGATATTTTTGGTTGTTTAGCGTGCATGTACAATGATGGTAACAGAATGTTTCTGTAGAATAGGCAAACTCTTGAATATAAGAAAAACTAGAATTAAAGCAGTGCATGCCATGCTAATTCAGATTTCTTACACAAGGTGGACAGATGCTCACTTAATGAGCAGTGATCCAATAGTTTTTATTCTTACTGTTCAATGAGTGACCTCAGGCCTTATTTACTGCTAGACCTTACTACTCTATTCAGACCTAGATACGAAGACAGAATTATT
Organism: Tyto alba; assembly: GCF_018691265.1. Taxonomy (NCBI): domain Eukaryota; kingdom Metazoa; phylum Chordata; class Aves; order Strigiformes; family Tytonidae; genus Tyto; species Tyto alba. The sequence goes on from NW_024881280.1 coordinate 15,328,606, forward strand.
AATTTTCTTGTGAGTTCTTCTGTAACTGTATCTGCATCATGGCAAATATTTACTAGTTTACTTCTACAAAACCTTTGCAAGAATGTTTCCATAATTCCTTTTGTAACATATAGAGAAATAAGGTACAAAGACTAAAGTTGAAAAAAAAATCCATTATTTTATATCCAGCTAAGATGTCTACAACGTAATGTTTCAGAATGTATGACACAGTGTCCCTTCATGCTGTTGGAATTACTTTGCAGCATTTTGGCCAGTCCAGCACCGGAGTACCAGACTGTGTCAGAAAATTAAAAAAAGACAAGTATTAGACGGCTGTATAAAACCTGAGTTAAGTGATATAGTCAATGTCTTGGATCTGAAGGATCCAGGGCAGACAGAAAGAGAATGTTATTATTTGGATTAGATGTCTTATTTTTAAAATAATCTTTTTTTCTTTTACATTTCCTTATCTCATTCACCACGCAACCCATATAGTCAAAGTACCATTCTGCAGAAGATAGGATCCTTAATAACATAAATCTCAACCTCCCTAGAGTAGCTTTATCTGGCACACTAAATTTCTCTGGTTCTTTAGACTCCATCACAGAGTGCTGAGTACTGTCAAGATTTTCTGCATCATGCCTTTTTGTATATTATATGAAGAATGGTCTTTATGGCGTATTTAGGGCATACTTACCTTTTGGACATCTAAGCCCATCCCTTCTTTAGGAGTCAAGCATGCTAGTACATTGCATGAGACACAGCCCCATGGAAACATAGTGGAAAACTGTACTGTTAATAGATGTATCATAAAGCAGAAGCTTATTTGATCAACTAAGGCTGCATAACTAGTCTTGGGAATTTCCTAACTCTTGATTGCCTGGCTTTACAAGGCTAATTTTTATGCAGGTTCTAGATACTTTTTTGTAAGGCAATAGAAAAACAAAATTTTTGTCTTATGGAATCATACTGACATTAACACTGTTTATCAACAAGAAAGACAGCTTTCAACATACATATCTGTCTCATCACCTACTAGTTCAATAGGGAGACATGACCCATTACCAGTGAGAGTTTGTCTGTGATTCTCTGGTATTATGCTGCACTAGTAAGTGCTTTGACAGATGCTTTGATTATTGTGCAAGGCTCAAGAATGTTGGATTCATATTTACATTTTGGAGGACAGAGAACTTCAGGGCTCAAACCTTTCTGCCTGTCTCCTATTTGGGCTGTATTTTCTCCTGTTTCTCACTGCCAGACCTCTGTTTTCCCCTTCTTCATCATCCCAGTATAATCATACTAGTCTCATCACCTGGATCCCAGATCCGCACATTTTGTATCAGTTCATCCAATTTTTATACAGATATCCTTCCTTTCATACTCTCCAGTCATGTCTCAAGTTATTCTTCTCCAGATTCTCAACCAAATGCAGGTTATTTTTTTAAAACATGGTGGAAAATGTTTCTTTCAAACCTAGAAACAACAAAACTGGTCTTGCAAGTCTTCTGGTGAGGGAAAAAAAAAAAAAAAAAATGCCAAAAGAAGTAATTCTTCAAGGAAAAGTTTATACCAACACATTAATATTTTGACACAGTCTTAAGCAACTGAAAACATGGTAGGTAGTCTAAAGGTAAGCATCAAACTAACTTGGCTGCAGGCAGCACTTCTGGGTCCACCTACAATAAATTCTTGTCCCTTTCACATAAATAACCAGGTCTGGGAATGTTGCTTTTCCATTTACAAATAGATCAGTTTGCCTCTTCTGATCCAGCTTTTTTGTGTCATCTGGCACCTAAGGACCAGAAACTGGGCAAGCCTCCCCAGATGTGAATTCCTTCAGTGTGGGCTGATATAGTGCCAGAGCACTGCAAATGGAGGAGGTTCCATGGCTGCAGCTCTGCTGCTCTTTGACTATTGATGGATTTTCCCTCCGGAGCCACTATGAACGCATATAGTGTAAAAAACAGCCCTGGGGCTGCTTTAAAATAGTTCAAGATAATATGAAGGTATCCACAAAATAAAGGTACAATTATAAATTCATGTCTTGTCCATCACTATGGACAGGAATTTTCTTTTTCTCTGGAAAATGTCGATCTGGAGACTTTGTGAAGGAACATAAGCACACCAATGCCAAAGGTTGAGCTGCTGGTCAAAATGAGTACAATTATTGTATAATTTACTCACAGATTTTTGTACATAAAACATGAGACAAAGCTGGAACATGTCAGAAGAAACAATTTGATTTTGTACTAATTCCTAATACAAGCACAAGCATGAACAGTCTAGTCATAGTACTGGTTGTGCTTTCCCACTTGAATCCCCCACACCAGATCCTGAATTGCCTTACAACAGCATTACCCAGCAAATACTGGGAAGCCAAACTGACCTTTCTAAATGTGCCTGAGTTTACAACATAAATGTGCACACAAAGCACAGCATAATTAAACTGCTTTTAGACAAGGTAATCAAAGCAAAAGGGACAGTCATTCAGACCAGAATAGCCAAGGTAGTGGCAGTCAAAAGCTTTATTCTCTGTATCCTACATCACTGGTAGGTCCTAAATATGACTTTATTAGCATTTCTGAATCTCCTAAAAATCTGTCTGTGTGGATGAACAATTTTTTAAAATCTTGAGTATAACCCAGTGCACAAAGGAAAAAATAATTCTGAAAATTAGATAAAAGTTTTCCATGTTTCCTAGTTTTCATTTTTTCTTTCACAAACTGTAGCACCCAAATATTTGTGGTTTGAGGGGTGAAATATCATAACTCTCTAACCACCCTAACATATAAAGGACACTTATAGCCCAAGCAAGATGGCCCAGCAGCCATGAGTCTCATCAAAAGCCCTGTACTTGTCACCAGAAGCAAGAAAATCAACAAAGTGGCCCAACATTACCAAAAGATACTTTTTGGGATAATGAAGCTTTAAAGTGAAGCAGGGATTCCATAGGTACTGAATCATGGTATCTGAGGAGTAAGCTGGTGCCATTTAATGGCACAATGGTATCTGCACCAGAAGAAGAGTTTGCACAGCTGATCAATAGCATTATTTTCACTGGAAGATGCACACATTATAAATTCTACTGGTAGAAGTTGAATCAGGCTCTTTACAAGGGCTGAAAATATTGCATCTGTGCTGCTTCATCAGCATCATCATTTACCATTGCCACTTTTCCACTAGTTTCTCTAGGTGGTTTCTGTCTGTGTTGTGTGTGAGGGTCTTCCCCTTTGATATATCTGTCCCATGGAGTAGTTTTGCTTAACATGTTTCCTGTACCAGTTCTTCCTTTCAAATCTCACCTCATTGACTAAACATCTGAGTTTGGCTCTGCCTCTGCCATCATTCATCTGTGTAATCATATTATTTAATTCTGGAAGGCCTTTAGGGATACACTTTGCATGAAAGGAACCTTCTAAAGTCTTGAACCATATAATCAATAGCAGCAGTGTGGTTTTCATTGATAGTAATGTTTTGACCCTTCTTGTATGCCAGATTAAGAGCTAATGCCAACTACTGACCTCTTACCTATTAGATATAGCCTCTCCTGATCCTTAAACCACAGTATATACGAAGTATGATAAATATATTTTCCTGAAGTAAAAGTCTGGGCTGTAAAGCACTGTGAAGTAAGAAATGCAAATAACAGAATACAGTATATACATTGTTCAGTATAGCAATACACGTGATAGCAATAATCACATCACTGGTATACAACAGCAACTGAAATCTACCATTAAAAGTCTAAGGAAATGCAGCTCCTAAATCATCTAATTGTTCATTTCTAGGCATGAAATCATATCTCAGCCACTGGCCTAATAAAAATGGAAAGGGGTTTATAATTTAACTAAAACACAAGCTGATGATGAATAATTTATTCATTAATAAAAACTAATAAGCCGACCCCCACAGCAAACAACTGCTTTTAATTTTTCCATGTCTCACTACTGTACAGAAAAGAAAACACTGCTTTGATTAAGTTCTTCTACTCCATCATTATTTTATATTTATGCAGAATACTTCACTGATCACATTTTCCATGGTCCATATGTCTTGACTTTTTATTTCAGTAACTAAACAGAACTTCATTTGCTAAGTAAATGGAAATATACAATTAAAATAACAGCCAGAATCTGACAGAAACCTATAAATGTCATGAAAGTCAAGCTTAAAGCCATTCTTCCAGCCTCTGGTGTTGGGGTTCTCAGAGAAAGGAAAACTCACCCTCTCTGGCTGTTCAAGATATTTTAAAAAGATACATCTGTATTAAGGGACAAATCTTCACATTTCTTCTTCAGTTTGTCCCCTGTTTAATGCTGCTCGAATGTAAATGCTAAAGATATTCCTTGTACCACTAAAAGGAGTACCCTGAAACCAGCATGAGGACTTTTTACTACATAGATCTAATTAAGAGCAATGCAGGTAAATGTCTCAACATTGTTTTCCAACTTGTGGCCTACTTTTGAAAGATGCACTTATTATTTTTCATTCATACTCTGTATGCGTATCTCACAGTTTTTCTCCATATGGGTAGCTATACACGTATGCAGCCATTTTGGTTTGTGCATACATTGATAGCCCGAGCACCTTTGGGACCACTTCTGGTGTGCTTCATCTCTGGGTTCACTCCAGATGCCACACCCCCAGCAGCACCTGAGGGCAGAAATTTTTACCAGGCCATGTGTTGCAATCCCATAATCCTGCCCACCAAATTTGGACCAGGGAGTCTGGAGGTAGATTGGAACAGAGGAGTGGTTTGCCCTGCCTTCACTCTAAACGAGGGACATGTCAGGCATAATCAGACCTGGATCCTGCAAGAACAAATTGGGTAAATTTCAAATGCTGAATGTACATCTTTGGCAAACTAGCACCTATTCCCAGTCACAAGCAGAAAAATGCATTGATGGAAAAATAAAACTCTGTTAAGTGAGTGCAGTTTTAGCAAGGGAACCAAAGAAGCTGTAGCCCTGCCTTCAGTGCCAGGCATGCACTCCCATGTCAAGTGGTGGAACCACAGACACAAAGCTGTGCAGCCCCCACCACCCTGCAGGCAGACCCAGGCTGGCCACACCTTCTGTAAATAGGGATCCACACGTGTGCTGAGAAATGCAGTTTCTCAATTTGTGTGTAAGATACAGAAATGGAGTGCCTTTCAGGTAAGAAAAGAACATGTATTTTTAAGGACAAGAGCACCTACTGTTGCTCATTGTATTTGGATCTGAGACAAAAGTTTTTAGTGCAACAGATATATGGAACTTCAGAGCCTCACTGAGTAAAGTAGGTGGTTGGATTTTAATTTCTTAGCATGGGTAGAGCTCAATTTATTGTGTTATTTAAAGCTGTAGTTCTCTTTGTGATATGTAAATTGAGTCTAAGGCATGTCTATTAGGGAATGAAGCTGGACAATTGGAAACACATGAATGGGACCATCTAAATTTTCCTTTATTGCAATATAAGACTCAAACAGAAGACATACAGATAGCAACTCCCAGACATTGAGGGTTGTTCAAGGCAGGGTATGTTCTAAAAAATTTAACCCTGAGGTTATGATGTTGGGGAAAATTTATCTCTTAACAACTACTGAGGACATATGAAATAATTCTGTCATCTTTTACAATACTTTTCATATAGTTACTTTTGTGAGGTACATACATATAGCGTATGTATTTATTTGTGCTTTAGATGCCATAGTTTATTCCACCTGTCTTTCCAGAAAGACAAGCCTTCTATAGATCCTGTGCCATGTCTGCCAATCCCACTGGGATGATATAAAATGGCAAGAGAAACCTGTGCTTAGGTAACAATTTCCTTCTCTGGCTGTCTTGTGTTGAATGTCTTGTTTACTCTTCCCTTGAGTAGGACATGTTTCTATGCATCATTCTGTAGGACAATACATTAAAAAGGAAAATCACTCTCCAAATGTTGTATACAAATGGGTCTGTACGTATCCTTTAAAGAGTGTAAAGACAAACTGTTGTTTAATGATCCTGGGGAAAAAAAAATACAACAAAAGAAAACATTGATGTTTTATTGTGCTCTTTCCATCATTTTTACTCAGTAGTGTGAAAAGGTAAATAAATAACAGTTATTTTAAAAGATCTAATTCTCTCATCATCTTTCTGAGGAGAGTAAGTGAACTTCTGAGTAGATCCTGACTTACACAAATTAATACTACCTGCTGTGACATACCTGTGCTGAACTTGTTATGGTTTAGTCCTTCTTGACTGAACCAGCTTTTAAAATCACCAATTGCTTCCAAATCACCTGCTTCAGGCTAGTTCCAGAAGGCTCTGCTCCCTGTTGCTGCTGCTCCCTGGAGCTCTGCCACCAGACCCCAGCTTTCTGGATTTTCAGGGGTTCTTCCACTTTTCTATATTCCTCTTCCTCCTCCTTCTCCTGCTCCTCCACAGCTGTGCATCCAGTTGAGCAGAAGCAATACTCCCTAGGCCTGCTTTATTTTTCCTTACCTTCATTCTGGCAACCGCTTGATATTTAAAAGTCAGCAAGAACTTTGTTGCAGAAGCCATATTATCACAGTGTCCTGGCTATGTTATAAGTATATTCATTTATTTCTTTACTTGTTTGGTTTTAAAGCACAGCCAATACTTTTTAACGTCAACCATAAACAGCCACTGACGGCTATGATGGGCAATGAATCAAGACATCTGAGGTGAGAAACCTGAAGTCTTCTGGCAGAAAAGCTGAGCATCCTCTTTTTAACAAGTATCACTCCCAAAATAGTTTATGATCTGTTGTGGCCTCCTTTGACTTAAATATTTATTATATTATAATGATTAGTTTATGCTAATGTCAGGCGTGTGAGTACAGAAATAGTCTTCTTACTACTGAGACAACACTAAATTACACTAGACACTGTAGTAAAGTTAAACTAACTTAGGCTAGATACCGTAGTCACCACATAGTTATGCCCATCTCTAATGGGTCAGGGTTATAAGCAGTCCCACTCTAGCCCTATAGCAAGGATCTATAAACACTGAGTCTTGTGGTTTTTCTCATGAATCCTACAGAAATTAATGAGAGATTTACTTTACAGAGGGTGTGAACATCCACCTCTCCCTTGAAAATCTTTCTGTTAGCAATTAGACTCTGAAAGCTTGATTCTGCAAGATGCAAAGTATCTTCACCTTACTCAGAAAAATGTTTCAGTAAGTGTTTAAAGTTGAGATCATAACTGCAGCCAGTAACGGCCCATTTCATGTTCTTCTTCTCAAACAGACATATAAGTCTTTTGGGGTGTTGTGCTGAAAATCTTAATAGTTTATAGGAATGCGTAAGGCATTATGACTTGAGTAAAGTTGAAAGAGTGAGAAATCAGGACTGTGTTGATTAGAATGAACCCCAGGTCTTCTTCCATTCTTTTTTCACCTTGAAGAACATATCCTACTAGCTCCTTCTGTCCTCCTCACTACAGGTTTCCTAAACAAAAAAACATTCATACCTATTTTGCGTTATTTAAAATACTGCAATAGCTGTTCTTCCACGTCTCCTGTCTATTCAATACAAGTGAAAACCGTAAAATGAAGCTGAGTAATTCTGGCACCCAAAGAAAGTGCAAGGAGACACTTTTGAACAGCCAGAGGACACAAAAGCACTGCTATATTATACTCTTTGTCATTCCAATTTTAACAATAACAATAAGTATATTAATCACCAGCACCACTAAAGTTTTGTGTGCAATTAGCATTTCAACACCCTCTCCCTTTGCTGGGGTGGAGCCGTTTGCCTCCATTGTGAGCTGCTCTTAACTGTGGTGCAAGAATGGACGGTTCTATGATTGCATTTTGGAAACTGGTTGTGGTTCAGTTGTTAGAGGCGAGCTCAAGTTTCTTTGTTTGTTTGTTTATTTGTTCCTGTACTTGTACTTCTGCTGTGTTAACTCATGGAAATTGCTCAGGGACAGATTTAAATCAAAACAGACAGTTTCCATTTTTGCTCTGTAACTAGTAAACTGTAACTGTTTAAAAGGCGCTGCTGCTGGAACATAAGGCATGTCTGGAATGTTTGTTTACTTGCTGTTCTGAGCATGTGCCCTTTTGTTAGGAGACAGGGCTTTCTGTGGTGCAAATCTCCCATGCCAGTGACTGAGCCTCTTTAAATAATTAAAATAATAGTGGATTGAGATGGGTTATTTTGTTGGTTTGTTTTGGTTTTGTTTTGGTTTGGTTTTTTTTTTTTTTTTAAGATATGTGTATGCTATTTAATGCAAGGGCTTCAAATATTAACCTCATGCTTTACCAGTCTTTTAAAGACCTCCACAAACTGCACAAGCACACACATGTAAATGGTTCCTAGGATTATGCCTCAGCAACTTGAAAATGTTTGTATTTCTTCTGTGCTGGGTATATTTTGCTTACCCAAGCAGACAAGTCCTTTCTGGTTAATCCTACCCAGTTCTGTGACTTGCCCATCCCATGGGGATTTGGTGCATGGAGGTTATTTGTTCTATTAATCAGGAGGTTCCTAAATTCTAATCCTTGGTAAAGCACTGGATTGCCATCTGACCTTGGCAAGTCACTTGACCTCCTTTTGCCTCAGTCAATCCAGCTGGAAAATTGGGTGAAAAGCAGGACTTTACTGAAAAACAGATGCTGCATCTGAGATGAGATTCCTTCTGCAAATAATAAATAAACCAGAATGAGACCAGAAAGGGAAATTTTGCAAAATGCAACTTTCTGGACATTACTATTCTCTATTACATTTTATATTTAGGTAAGAGATTCGTCAGAATGCCTTACTTGACAAAACAATGCATGCTGGTGGATGAATAGCTGATGCAACATTTATGCAAGGAGTTTTGTTTAACTTGAAAGATCACATAGCTTTCTTCATTTAGTAATTTACATTGGCTTCTTCTTGATGTAGGAGGAATGAGGTAATGAAGGGACTAGACGTGGATATCATATCTGACTGAGCCAGCAACACACCACAAGCCAGATTCTCTGGCCTACTCTGCTCTACTTTACTGTTCTTGTGGTGGAAAAAATGAGAGCAGCAGCCCGTGTTTCTCTTCTATTTGGGTGAGGCAAAAATGCATTTTTCTGAACCATGCACCCTTGGATCAAAGGGAAAGTCTATGCTCTTGGATTCTTCTGCTACTCTATTCATTTTTTACTCTGAATAACTGCTAATCAGTATACTAATGATGTAATTGGTGCTATCTACAGAAATACATCAAATTTCACTGGGGACTGGAATGTCAAATGTCCTTCTTACAAGTCTAACAGAATCCTGACATTGTATATAGAAAATCAAATTCGGCTCAATACAAAAGCTTTTACTTGAAAGTGTAACAAATGGGCAATGGAGACTAACATTATGGCTTGACTGGAAATGACATCCCAATAGAGGATAAGAGATAATAGATAAGTGAGAAGTCATGCTGAACTGATCGTTTGCTCTTGCATACACTTAATACATTGCAAGAAACTTTACTTGTTCACTTTTGTGTGTTATGACAATTACTTATGCTCTTACTTACTCTAACAAAATCATTAAACATCTTACAGCTCTGTATGATTTCAGCATTATTATCAACAATGTTTGAATTCATGATACTTATTTAAATGACTAAATAGGAGTTAGAGTTTGCCTGTAGGATAAGTTCTGAAAAAGAGGTCCTGTATATCTTTAGAATCATTTAGATTTTAAATAGAAAGTGGAACTCAAATGATGGAGACTCATCTAAAATAAAACTAGAATAAAATTGTTTCAGACTTCAAAAAGCAGAACTATCAGATTTCACAAAAGGACTTAATTCTCTTAGGCAAAGGAAGAAAACAGTAATTAAAGAAGACAATCAAATTTTCGTATTGTTTTGGGGGAGTTGTTTTATTTTTTTCAGTTCTTCTGTTGGTTCTTTAGTCTTGATGGCAAAGGTTCCTCTTTCTTCTTACTAATTCGCTCTGACAATAAATTGGCAACTTTCCCTGCAAAAATATGTTGGTGGTGTTTTAGGTTGGCCTCACCCTGAAGGAGAAAAGTAGCATGGTAAGAGCCTTTGTTTCTTGTCATAAAAAAATATAGAGAGGTATTTTTCCTTTGATTCCATAAACAATAATTTCTATTTATTGTGCACAGTACACTACACAAAACACGCTGTGATTGCGTTCAGATTACTTTTCCATATGACAGGTAATCTTTAACTGGTAAATGAGAGGTATGATCTTGCTTTGAATGGCATCTCTCATATCATCTTCCCATAAGGCCCACTGAATAAATACCAAATAAAGAATATTTCTATCCCCTGTCAGCCCACACGTGAAGGCATTCAAGTAGTTAAAAAATCAGCTAGGCATTTTAAGAAGAATTCTTTCAAAGACTTAAGTTTTCTGAAGAAAAAGTGGATTTTTTTCTAATGGAGAATTCCAGAATTGTAACACTTGTTTTATCTCAAAACAAGATAAAAATAAGAATGAATGAATTAAAAGTCTATGACCACAGTAATTAATATTATCTCATCAAACCCCATATTTTCACTTTTTAAAATAGTAAATTTCAGCCTATCATAGTGACATGATTCGTTAAAAGCTTTCCTAACAAAATCTGTAATTGCATTAGAAATGGTTCTTTGGAAAAGTATGACCTGTATCTGATGTCTGTTTAAGCTATGTTGTCTACCACTCTCCTCTGTTCGAGCCTGCATCACCCATCCACCATTTCTCCCCACCTTTGAATTCTAAATCTGCTCACAAGTCATTGTCCAGTTTTGGTTTCATTCAGACTTTCCACCACTGGGTATCTGATGTGCAGAGAAGTGTTTCCATTTCATTGCAGGATGCCTCAGCAGAGCCTATCCTGGGTGTATGGCTTCTGGTATGGGAGTAGCTGTATGGACAGTGTACAGACAGGAGACATGCCTTTCGACATCACCCTTTTTTTTGTTCTTTGCCTCTTGCCTTCTTGTCCCAGTGTGCTGCTGGTGGCTCTGACATGTTAGTCAGAGTTTGTCTGATGATAGTTACTGTGTATATTTTTCCAGTGGGTTCTTGAGCCATATGTTTTCATGTGTTTACAATATTTTCCTTCTTTCTACTGACACCTATTACTTGTTTTTATCATCTCCCTCTTCTTGACTGATGCTACTATATTAAGAAGGGGAGGGGAATGTGTAAGCATGAAGAGGTGGGCATGGATGGTTATTCTTTCCATATGTTATGTGATGACTGGGAAATATTTTACATTTGTCAATGAAAACCCAAGGCTCAGTCCTGCATTTTTCATTGATGCAGAATTACTAAGGGGTGCGGGGGGGAAGGGAAGGGGGTGTTTGTTTACTGACATCACACTTCCTTGACTATTATTTCCTTCAGATTTTATTTTGGAGGTTTAGTTAATTGCTACTAATAGCACGTTCTGGTGAAGAAAATGAAAAACAATTCTCGTTATGGTATTTAACCTGTACACTGTCTTTAAGTGAGAGCTGGGGGTGCTTGACCGTACCTGGGTGAGGCTCTGAGGAATTAACCAAGCAGTGAACTCTAATATCCAGCTTTCCTAACTTCCTGATAACCTATCTGCATTCATTGTATAACTGCACAGCTTTCTGATAAAATTCACCTTGTACTCAGGACCAATCTAAAAGGGAAAAAAAAAAAACCTCCCCTGCTTTTCTAAAGGGAAATATTTTATGCTTTCTTCTAGGTGCATACAGAAAATAGCAACATTTTAACAACATCACTTTCTAAAGAAAAAATCTATATTTTCTCTAATTGATGCAACAGTTATTTCATTGGGATGGCCTTCAACTATTTTTTTTTAAATGATCAGTAATTAAATAATCTATATCTGATTATGTGCAGGTATAAAATACATATATGCATGTAATTTTTTTACCTACCAGGTAGAGTTCTCTATCAACAGTCAATAAATCACATAGGGCTTCTTTTTTTTTTCTCCTTTCTTTTCTTTTCCATGATCAAGCAAACAGTGTGTCAGTGCAGGGAAAAATCTTACTGCTTGTTTGAGTTAGAATTCTTCCACGTACCTCTTTTACTGTCTTGGAGAATTGATGGAGTTCAGGATCTTGTTCTGTCTCCTTTCCTTTTCTGGTATATTTCTTTTTAAAGACTCACTGCCTGATAAAATACCTGTATTTAGCAGCTCTGGCTCTAGCAGCTTCATCTCCTGTGAGAAAGATGAAGGCTTCATATAAGAAAGAGGTAGATAATAGCTACCTCATACCAGCTTTCTAAGACTGAATTCTTAGGACCTCATACAGTACTCGGAGAAGTGAGTGCAGTAGCCCTTGGATCAAGCCTTTACTTTATACAAGATCTATCAAGATCCCCTAAAGGAAAATGTGAATGATGTTCAAAGCAAAAGACTCATTCTTGTGTTATTATTTTTATTCAGATTGTTGTTAGCATTCATATCTTATTGTTCTTTAAAATCACCTTCCATTGCACCAACAGAGAGCTAGGAAAAATAGTGTCCTTTTCACCCAGCTCCCCAAATGTGTTTTGGGACAAGTTGTAGTGATTATAGAGGCAGCATCATGTAAGTATTAGCATGATTAGACTGCCATGTCTTAGATATCATGCCGTTCCCAGTACTCTGGAGCCTATATATTCCTGGCAGCTCAACTATGAAGGAAGTAGTTTGTGTGTTGATGGATACCGTGCAAATTGTTCTGTCTGAAGGAGCTCTTGCACAATCAACCTATTTGAGAGGAGAAAAAAAAATTATTCCCTCTGCCTGTGTAATGCTGTCACTCAAACCACACCTAAATATCAGTAGGAGACTGAAAGTTTGGGGAATTGTTGTTTTTGGCTAGCAATTACTATGCAGTATACAGCCAGATCCTGAGCTCAGTGGCATGAGCACAAATCCGAAACTCAACTGAAATGTCTTAAACACTCCAGGTTTACACCAAACTACTGTAATCAGAAAGAACTAACTGCATGTATGACCACCTACGAAAAAGAAAAGCACACTAAAATTATTTGTGCAAGTGCACATGAAATTTGGAGTACTGTCTGCTTTGCATACTTTTCATTAGTATTTACAACTATTTAAAGAAAGCTACCAGCGTTGTCAAAGCAAATTAACTCGTTCTTTGAAAATCAGTCTCCCTTTTTTTTAGGTGTATACTGTATATCCTCACACATATTTTGCCACTGATGGTTTGACACGTTTTTATCTCCATGAACAACAAAGCCATGTATAATTCCATGCAACTGTCTTTTAAGATATGAAGGGAAAAAAAAAAACTAATTTACAACACAAATATATTAGGGTTTTATATAAAAAGCATCACATGTATTGATCAAAATGACTTTCTTTACAATATTTGATACTTAAAAGAGAACTAATTGTATTACATGTTATAAGTGTATATTATCCCATTCAAGCTGTGCCAAACAGGAAAATTGACAAGAAAGCATCTACACTGGAGTTACACACCTCCAAGTTGTAATCAGATAACAGTGACTATACACTGAAGTAATATTATCCTAAAGGACCTTTTCAGATACTGCCTAACAGGAATTTGGAATATCTTTATTAATCTTTATGTAGATTAAAAACACCCTCCACATATATCGTGAATTTTTGTACCTCTTAGTTTCTGAGTATATTTGTTAAGGCTAGACAGTCTTTGCACATAATGAAACTGTTACTCATATAATTCAAAAACCTAAAGTAGGACAGTTAATCTTAAGCACTTCCATACATACTTATAAACAGCACAGGATGAAAACAAAATTGTCATGTATGCATACACAGCATATATATTCTATAATAAACTCTTCCTAATCAGTTGTGCACTTTATAAAACAATGTAAGAGAAATGACAATGCTGTCATTTGTATATTCTTCCTCAGTTCTCTAATGGAAAGCTTTTTTTTTTTTCCTTGCCAACTCATTCCTGACAATGTTAATGATTCACTATAAAGCAGCTTCTGTGCTATGATTTGTGACATTCAGGCTGGTTAGATGGGAGGACTAGGCAGGTTTCTGGGGAGTGTTTTGGATGCAGAAATGCCTTGAAGATAGCACTTTATTATATTTAGGACAAGTATGACATCCCACTTCAAGGAAAAGGCCCCTATACATATTGAGAAGGGATTTCTATGGTTTAAGTGGGGAGGAGAAGGTTAGTTTAAAAGAATGCCTCTGTGTTTTTTGAGACGACATAAAGATAGGAGGTAGAGAAATGGAGGCAGGAGGCAGAAGGATTATGGATAATGGAAGAATTTTGCCTGAGGGTATGTGCCTGCTTTGCCTATTCCTGTATAACTAGAATATTTATAATTCAAATACTTATCTTTAATAATTAAAAACCAAGGAATATTAAAGACAAAAGGTAGAGAATATTATGTACACACATGTAGGCATCATGCATTAAATCCCTACAGTTGCAAAATATAGCAAGAGGTAGATTTAAAGGAGGTTAAAAAAGTGAATATTTTAAAATGCCTTGAAAAAAGAATTTCTAATTCACTCCAGTTCTGCCAGAAGTGATACCCCTTACTTCTTATTTCTACACATAACTAGTCATGGGGAGAGCTACTAAAAATACACTGCATGGTGGCTTGACATCAGCACATCAACAATTAAAAAGTGGATACAAATATTTCAGGTTTTCACAACCTTAAAAGTTTTGCTCATGATTTATGAAAACATCAGATTTGCCAGGGCAATTGCTATTGCTTTTACAGGACACTTAGTTACATAGCTTAAGTAAACTGCTAGTTGCAACAGAATGTAATATTCTACCACATTCAGTAACTCCTTCTGATCTGCTTTCCATAGACAGCAAAGAAACAAAGAAAAACAGCCATTGCTGTGGATAGAGAAGAGTGTTTGAAAAGAGAAAGAGACCTCAAATACGCCCCTAGGTATTATAAAGCTGTCAATTACAAGCAGAAAAACAATACAAAGACTGCAACAAATAATTTATAAAAAGAAAACGATGAAAACAAATAATAACAAAAATTAATCCATTAACTTTGAATAATTTGGAAGATATCATTTTAAATATTATACATTAGCGCAACAAAATCAGAAAGGCTATGGTTAAAAATATTTCAGAAACAGAAATCTGGGAAACCAAAATATGAGTAAATCAAAGATTCAAGTCAAATTATTCACTAATGGCAAAGTAGTTCAATTTTGAAGTATGTTGCCTTTATGGAAGTGAATTTATGGATGATAGCTTAAACTAATGCCTGAAAATCAGAGGTGTTAATATTTACACCTCTGCTCATTACAGCAAGGAAAAGATTAATGAAGAATTAAACATTAAGTCTCTTTGCTTCTCCACTAGAGTAATCCCTAGCTGAACATTAACACAACCTGACAATAATAAGGAACTCTTCTTCTACATATATATGTGTATGTATATTATATATATATAATGTAAACTTTAAAATGGATGCTAACACACTTAATTACAAGTTTAATATACTTATGATGATACCAAACTACAACTAATGAATAAGACTAGTGAAATTATTACTCCAAATGGAAGAACCTGTTCATAATCTAAAAATATATCAGCAGTAGTGAAATGCTATTGTTAAAATATAAGTGCATCTATATAATCTACCTCACCAGCCCCTGCAGGTTTAGATTGACCATGATATTGAACTGTGGCTTTTAATAGATGCCTGACATATTACAGATCAAATGAAGACCATGAAAGTCGCTGTATTAAATTACAAATGTCCAAACAAGATTTTTTAATGTGTTTTTTCAGTTTTGTTTTTTTTTTTTTTTTCAAAATTAATGTCAGGAATTTTCTCTTAGGACGTGAGCCACAACCTATCCCAGTCAATGAAGGGCTCTCATTGACTTCACTCAGTTTTAGGTTTGGCTCATGGGTCAGAGAAACAAAAAAAATATTTTTATATAATTTTAGGACTTATAGTGTAAGTCTTAACACTGTCTGAAAAAGGCATGTATAAGTATTAAGGGAATATATTGCCACTAACATTGTTCAATACTAAAGTGACAAAAGCTTTCTATATGGTTAGGACCTGTTTTACCAGACACAGTACTGGTGAGGTTAATGGCAACTAACTGGTCATGGGGTGGACCCAGGACTGTGAATTTGCTAGCCCAGTACAGGAAACCAGAATGTGTCCCATCTTAAACTTGTATCCACCGTGGCATAGGCTCAAGGCAAGCAAAGGATAGGTTGACTGCTATCTGTGCCCACATCCTGTCAACACAGGTTGATGATGATGAGTAATAGATGGGAAAGATACATAGATATGTGATGCCTAATTAATTATATTTGCTGTGCACTTTCTTTTTTTTTTTTTTTTTTTTTTTTTTGTTTGCCATGTGCATTTTAAGTTTCTAGTAATTACAAGCTTTTATTTTTGGGGACGGCTTTTGTGAAGAAGACCTGTAGAAAGCAGTTTTACACTAGTTTATCCAAATGCAGGTACTACCTGTTTATGGGCTTTGTGTTAAAGGAGTGGTGTGTTTGAAAGTTATCACTTTAGATTAAACTCAATTTCTTAATTTATGCATGTCTGTTCATCTGAAAGGCCATTATTACAAAGGAGAGGAAAATATTTTTTGACAAATTAATACGGGTCAATATAATAGCTCAAGCAGATCACAAATGAAAAGCTGCAAGACCTCACTGTATTCTTCCATCCAGACAGTGAGCATTCAGTAGCACAAAAGTGACTTTACCAATGACACACAGGATTCCAGTGAAGTGGCACATCACGGAAGATGAGCTCTTGAACTCATGGACTGCAATGGCTGTGGACTTCAGCAGAGACTCCACAGTTTACATGCTAGAGATTTTTAAATTGCTGGTAAGCAGTTGGTAGCACTAGAGCAAAAATTATTCCTATTCACAAAATTCTGTATTCTTCACCTGCTAAGCCTGCCATCCTAGGAATAATGCTGTAAAATGTGCCTTTTGAAATATGCAGTATTTGTCTATGTGAACTTTTTCCTATGCTTGATGGCCACTTTGTAACATGTATTTAGGATAGAAAATGAGGAGATAAGTTATTTTTAAATATAAACATTTATAAACATGGAAAACACTTTCCTTTTAAAATTAGATTATTACAGATGTAACAAGTGGCTGCCTATGTGAGTTCACTAAACTGAAGGTTCTCAGATATCTTCTAAATAATCCAGGTGTGAACAAAGCTGCACTGAGATGGATGCAGTCTGTTCCTGTAATTCCTCTTTAGTATTATCCCATACTTTTTTCTGCATGTCACACTGCTGGGTACAGAACAGGTCACGTGTATTGCAAGCTCTTCATCAAGGCATTGAAAAACTGTTGTCAAGCACCCCCGAGCAGAGACACCCCCAAATACACAGGTAAATTCCTGAACACTTGATTTGCATCCTCAGTTTCATAGTACAGCTCCTGGAAACATTTGATCCACACTCAGCAAAGCAGTTTGGTCCAGTAATGGGTCAATGCCACCGGTTGCTTTCCCATGGCCTAGTAATAGTAGATATTTTTATGCTAAATCATACTCATATGAATATTGCCTCCAGAAATGAACAAGAATCCTGGTATGCTCCTCTGGTTAACCAACTGCATGTGTGAAGGTAATCTTCGGTTTGGCAAAGAGCAGGGATTTGCTATGTCTGTACTTGAACAGTGCTCATGAGAACTGAAAGATTAAAAGTGAAGCAGGGAGAAAATTACACGGCTGTAAGATTCTGGAAAATAAGGAAATAAATAGGGAGTAAGCAGGTAGAAGTGCCAGAAGGTACAGATACAGGTAACTGTAAAGAAAAATTTACTAATGCACTATTTATAGATCAGTCCAAGTACTCCTAGCAAATATACATCTAAACTGCAAAACAAATGCAATTCACCCACACTTTCAGGAGAACTGGTCTTCTCAGACTTAGTGCATATTACTGTGGTATGTATAAGGGTGGATGGTAGGAGAGTATGGATACCTACATATGTGTAGACAGACCCTCAGTTCATACACCCAATTTTATGCCAGAAACCACCGATGTCTAGAATGAAAATGAAGGAAATTGGCAGGACATCATGGATTCCAAGATATTTATAAACTTGGAAAGCTTTAACAATGTAAAGCTGTCTTAGGATGAAGCCAACTACTGAGCATGCTGGCAGCCTGGAAGCTAAAAAGCTCTGTATGTTCATCTATAGATATGTTTGAGCATGTTTCAGCATATTTGTGCTGATCTTGTAATATACTAAAACTCAGAGCATATCCCTCAACCTGTCAAGAGCCAAATCCATTGTTGCCTTTTGGTATTAAACTTCTGTTTTTCCTTTTAACCATCCCACCCCCAAATTTCTCATTAGTGCTATGCTGTTTGTATAGAATTTTGACCTAAAAATAAAAGTGTGTGTTGACCAAAAGAACATAACAGTACTTTCACAACTCCTGCATGACTTTTTCTTGATAAAGAGAAGAAATCTCCAAGCTCTTAAATTAATGAAAATTCTCTAATGTTATAATAATAACATTTAACCCAACTTCTAAAAATAATGTGCTAGAAAACAGATGAGTATTTATGGAAGCCTGTCCAATAGACAGCATACGGACGTACACACTTGTGGTCTTCCATGTTGTGACAAACAAGCTGAAGTATCTGGGAAGGCTTTATATTAGCATCTAGAGGGATGTTGCCCACGGCTAGAACACGGTGTATATGCTCAAACATGCAACTTTCATTCAAAACGGTGTGTGTGTAAGGAATTAAGGCACCAAGAGACTTTTAAAAAAAAAAAAAAAAAAAAAAGTTGCCTAATTGCCAATGCTAGTCTGAGTAATAAACAAAATGTTTTAGATACACTAATTTATAGGGAGCAATTATATATGATTAGTAGAACTTCCAATAGAATAATTCATATCACTGGAATGTTAAAAATTACTGCTATACCCATTTAATAAAGAGAGTGAAAATAAAGAACAAACAGTGGATAGTGTACACTAAAGATAGCGTTACCTGCTCTAAAATTATTGAAAAAGTAGAAAAAAAAGTACTTGGAATGCTTATCGATCAACATATTAAATGATAAATCATGAGATGAAGTACTGGTTCAAGAGTCAGCAGCAGGTTACCAGATTAAATATAGGAAGAGGATGAACAGCTCTTTAAAAATCTATCTGAGGTGGCTAGGTAGAAAAATTGCATTGTGAAGGATGCTAATAAGGAGTTATGTGTAGGAAATTTTATCCAGTGAAATATCCTTGGAGTTTCTGAAAACTCTCAACAATTTTTAATTAAAAAAAATATTTTAAAAAAATCAAGAATGTTCGAGAAGAGACTTTGTTCTTATGGATAATGAATGATTTGCTGACAGTTATCAAGGTAGTAGTGGGCTCTGTATAACTTCATTTTTATGTGCAAACAAACTACAGTCCCATCTGGTAGTAAAACAGCCAGCAGCCTTTCAGGAGTGATATATCAGACTGCATTTTTCTTTCCATCTTGTCTTGTCTCTGTTTGAGCTAGGGGCGCCCAGCTCCCGCTGATTTCAGAACTCAGTAGGAACTAAGAACAGGGAAACACTACCTTTCTCAGGATCTCATGGCTCATCGCTCATGGCACTGGACCAGCCCTGCTATGTGACATTCAAAACCTCTCCATTTATCACTCACGCTGAGGGTGGCTGACCCCTGGTGCAAGAGATATACACATATATACAGCCAAAACCAGCTTTGAACAGATTTGAGAGAAATAGAGCATTTAAAAGATCTAAAATTACAATTAGGAACAGTTTAAAAATACTTTATGGATTACCAGAAATTTAAAAAAGAAGAAAAAAAAAAAAAGTAAGAAAAAAATATGTTTAGCCATAGAACAAAACACACATTATTTCAAAACTGAAAACTGGGACTGAAAATGTCCCAATCACAAGTCAGAAGAATTTGAAATAAATAAATGAAGTGTAAAAATGAGACATTGATTATACTGAATAAAAATCAAAGATAATATAATGCAAATAACTGAAAGATCAAAAACTCTATATCCCATGGTATTCATAGAAATATTGTTGTTGGTTATATAATATATCATAAAAAAATACTACCTAGCAGTGACAGATGTCTGCTATGCAACAAATATAAAATTATCAGTCTGCAGAAGATGAAGCAGCACTCAACAAATATTTATGTTCTGGAAAGATGATACATTTGTATTTTATAGAAAAGACAAAATACTTTCCATTGGTAACAAGTAGGGAGGATGTTAAATAGCAGCTATTAAATATTTTTAGAACTGTAGGATTGGAAAAGTTTATGCCAAAAAACCGTTGGCTAAGAAACTCCATGAAACACTACTGTTGACTTTTAACAAATCTTGAAAAAGTTAATATTGTGCCAACAGTTTAAAAATAAAAGTCTACATGGCTCTAGCCTATACTACTGACATGAATCACGAATTAAGTAATGGTAATAATGTGATGTAACCAGTGAAGAATTGAAAGTGATAGCATAATGTAGAGGAATGTGGTTGTGTGGAAAACAATCAATCTTCATCTTGTTTTGTGATGGTATTACAGGTTTGATTGTTAAATATACCTGCATCTGTTGTAGTTAGAATAAAAATCAATCTGTTTGCTTAGCAAAGATAAAATATAACAGATTACTAGATTTCAGTCTACAAGGAACAGCATGAAGAAGATACGCCTAATAGGAAGGATTTTAACCCAACACAAAAAGGCATGGCATGAATAGTTTGAAGCTGATTCTATATAAACTCCTATTAGAAATATATTTTAAAAGCTACATAAATTAAACTGTGGAGCTATTTATCAGGAGATGGTGAATTCTTACTGTTTGCAATCTTCAAAACAAAACTGGGTATCTTTCCCAAATGCACAGTGCCTTAAACAGAAGTTATGAGCAAAAGTTAGGGAAAAAGTTAGGTGGCACTTTTGTTGATTGTCCTGTTTTATGGCCCTAAAATCTGCAAAGCTTTCTATTAAATCAAAAGGAATTTTGCCATTGACTTCAGTAGGAATAGTTCTTCTATGTGAATAATCTCATATAAGGACTGAGGATAATCATTTTGGATTATATGAGATAGAGCTAATGGCCAAATATTGAACTGGTTAGATTTTGAAATCCAGTTATTAATTTCAGAAATTAAATTGTCTCCAAATTTAAGGCTTCATATTATTATTTACACGTCACTAACTTCTCAACAGCAAGACCTATTAGTGGAAGTAAAAATATATTCTAAAGGCAGAGAAAAAGGCAGCCCCAGTGCACAAGAAATTTAAAACCACTTCGAACAAAACACTAGAAAATATACAATGAAGTATAATCCTGTACCAGCGCCAGGGAACAGGCAATATATCTGATAAACAAGGGGCCAAGGTATCTGCATCAATGCAGACCAACCCTGGTATCTGACACCTGTGGCTACCTGTACCACCATCCTCTGATAGCCATGTGTCAAAACTTAGCAGATCGGAAGATCTAGTCAATGAAATGCACTCAAAATATTTAGTTTGACAGATATTCTCTCACTGAATGTTCCCCAAATTTAACAAAGGTTTGATGAGGCATCCTAACTCCAACAGTTCTGTAACTTCAGAATTCAGTGCTCATACTGGGGTTGGGTTATAAGACCACTCTTACCAATGACATAAAAAAAATATTTTATTCCTCTCTTCATCCTGTTCAACCTGACTCAGAAAATTTTGTATTTTTATAGTGCGTGAAGAAGTAAGAGACAACTTTAACTAACATTTTATCGTTCCTTTCTTTCAATAATACATATGGAAGAAGTAGTTGCTCTGTGCCAAATTACAGACCACTGTTTGAATGAAATCTCTCTACCTAGGGATTCTTCCCACCTCTTCATATATTTGCATTTATCTTCCAAATCTATTTTAATGAGCTCTATATAAAAATGAGAGCTCATACTTCTCGATCCTGATGAATGGGTAATTACTGTTTTGATTCCCATGAGAGGTTTTTGAAAACCCATCTTGTCATGGAAGTTAAGGGCATAATGTTTTAATTGTAGGTAGGAGAGTGCTGGGATAGTGCTTAAGATGAATATTCTACCATGTAACCATTGTCCAAAATATCTCTACACAAATGACCTATCAATTGTGCTACTGCTTTCACCTGTATGTTAGAGAGAGGTTACATTTTTCTGCCAGGGAGTCTCGATTATTCTTTCTCTGCTAAACTAAGAGATGGTTTTAGTATCTCTCTGTTTCATGAGTTCAGAATAAAATAGAAAATAGTATGCTCTACACATCAAAAATTAGGTCCATACTTAATTGATTAGCTTCCATCAATTAACAGGAGCACCTACATAAATAAAGACAGGAGAAAAATATTCTTTTCATTCTATTTTTGGCATCTATGAGCTGCATTCAGGTAAAAACCTCAATCCTTTACTTCCAGTTCAAAAGGGCCATGGCATTCTCATGCTACTGGATATTGGACCAAAAGATGTCAGTTCCAGAAGCCTTCCCTTTACACCAGCTATTAAGACAGATGATGTAATGGGTGCACCCATGGGTAATGAGTGCAGAAAATTCTGTCTACCTTGAGGCACAGTGTCTCTGGGACCAGTGCTGCAACGGGAGAAATCTGTATGGCATCAGTAGTAGCAGTGGAGTAGAGTCCAAATTTTCCACAGCAAATAGAGCTTAGCGGAAGAATTGTTTCAGTCCTATTTTTTCACTTAAAAAAAAAAAAAAAAAAAAAAGCATTTTCAGGTCGGGGTCAGGCAAAAATTTGGAACAGCAACCTGGCTAAAGCAGGAATTTGGGGGCCCAGCATGAGAGGAGAGAAGCTTCCAGCTGAGCCATGCACATGTGACATAGCTCCTGGGAGAGCAGCTAGAAGTGGAACCTCCTTCAGTTAATTTTTTCACCATCAGTTCAGGAACTGATTGTTTTAACACCTAGATTTCCCAGATCAGATTGTATCATCACTTGCATTGTGTTGATTAAATGAAATAAAGCAGTTTGAGAATTCATGTCAAATTCATGGCTCCTGATTAAATGTCAAAATGAAAAAGGTTATTCCTTTTAACTATTTTCTAAAGAAAATTTAAAATTTTATTTCACTTCAAAATGCATCTATTTTTAATTTTTGAGGGCAATAACTTTTCTCTAATGAAAAATTTAAAAAAAAAAATATATTTTTCCTCAGAAACCTTTTGGTTACTCCAAACTGAATGTTTTCCAGTATGCATTTCAAAAAGAAAATAAAAAATAATTTGATTTTGGGTTGACTCAGAAGGTATATTTTTTCAATTTTTTTCAGCATCAAATTAAAAAAAGTAATTTTATTTGCTCAGTTCTGTACACAGGTACAAATGGAGCCTGTGGGAGAGACAGGTGCTCAGCATCTTTGAAAATCAGGCCATTAAAGTAATGATTTTACCCTATTGATCTTAAAGAGAAAGGAAATTGTACAATGAATATATTTAGAGATGATACCAAAATAGGAAGGACTGGAAATAGCAAACATCAGAGGAGCTTAGAAAGCATTAAAATGAATATGATTTAATGTGGGTAAATGTAAAATAATACACGTGGAGAAAATACTATCTGGCATAAAATCAAAGGACCGTTCTACAGGAAGAACAGTAATGTGGAAAAGATTTGGGGTGAGAGATAAGAACATATTGGACATGAGGTTTCAATTTAATGACGTTGCACAAGTAGCAGATCTATTCATGAAAACAAAGAGATATGAATTAAGATTTTGATTTATTTATTGCTAATGGTTGATGTAGGTTCTATTTCTTATCATTAGCCAAATTCTCTGCTATTTGGAGAAGTCAGTTGACACAGAATAACTTCCAATTTTATTACATTAAGGTCCCTTCCAATCCAAACTATTCAATGATTCTATGATTGCCTTTCTACAAATAAATTCATCTGCTATTATGTTCAGTATGCACAGCAAGTGTCTTAGAGAGAATTCAGGAAATGATGACAGAAACAAGTATTACAATGTGTGATCTATTTTGTGAAAGGCTGAGGGTACTTTATGGTTAGAGCTTAAGGAAAAAAAGCTATGATAACAGTCTTTAAACATTTAAATGGCAATAATCCAAAAGGAGGGAGAAATGATTAACTGAGGTTGGAAATGGCATGTTAAGCAAAATAACTTGAAAAGGGATAGAAGTGTGTATATAAAAATTAAAAACAAAATGTAAGTCACAAGGACAATGAGATGAAGGGAAAATTTACCCTAAAGATACTTAATGCATCATGTCTACATGTGCTTCAGAGAAGATTTGATAAAACCTTGAGGGCATTTACAGAAGACAAGTTTTCCATGTAGGGCATTGGAGTACTCTACCTAGATGATCTTTTCCATTTGTTCCAGACTCAAAGTAGTTTGTGGTTTGCTGCACTTCTTCTAATTTTCTAACTTTCAGATTCTTTTTCATATTTGCATGATTGGTAAGAAGATGCGTACACTTTTGCTTTGTTAATGTTTTTCCAATTCAAGCTGATAAGGCTTGACCTGGAAAAACAGAAGGACTGGCAGGCACTTTTGGGTTTATCAGGTTTGGCATTTTTGCAGTGATATTCAGATACATACTTGACCAAGCACAAAAGGCAAGTGTCTGAAACCCCCAAGTCCGAGACTGGTGGTTTCAGAACCTTGAAGTTTTTGTTAATAGGTGTCTCAGTTAATGAATAATTCTGAACAAAGGAAATGTTCCAGATCTCCTTCAGATGAAAGAATCCAGCTCAGAACCAGTTAGCTTCCATTTCACAGCTTCAAGAGGTTTTCTTCAACAGTATTATTTTTTATTTCTAAATTAATATTGAGTTTCTGAAGAACAGAATGGCAGTCTCAGATAAAAATTAGAATGAGTAAGACAAATTCTCCAGGTTTCTTCCCAGCATATCCCTGCTCAACCCAAGCCTTGCCTGCAGGGATTTTAAGATAGAAATCACATGGCTAACATTAAAATCTTGTTAAAAGATTAGGGGCCGTGTCCTGAGCCAGGTTAAATTGAATGCAGCTCCATTGACTTCAGCAGAGTTTTACCCTTTCACAGCAATTGAAGATCTGACCATAAAAATGTCTTGGGCTGGTTTATTACAGGAATGGATAGGTATGTTCATATTTGATTTCTGGCTCCAAGTTTTCTTGACCTGTTGTATTTGTCTAGTATTTGATAAACTGAAATAAAAAATGACATGCAGAGTCAAATATTTGAAAGTACCTTGCAAGATAGGAAGTGCAAGAAGGAAACTTGTCAATGCAACATTGTGTTGTCTCATTTTCATATATTATGCCACACATTTTAATTGTATGTGCATACACATTTTTTTCACAAAACTATTTCCCCACTTTGTGTATTGGATGGAATGAAGATCCTGTTGTATATTTCCTTTTATCTTTCCCACTCCGTGTGTGGGTCTCAGCCTAATTTACAATCCTGCCATCCAAACCCTACATAAAATACACAAATTATTCATGTCTTCATGAGCTTTTCCATAGTGACTCATTAATTATTTTTATGGCATCTCATGAGAAAAATATTATAATTCCCTTTCCACGGATGAGAGAACTAAGACAGGAAAGTAACGTGGCCAGTTTGGGGCCACAAAGCAGATCTATGGCAGGCCTAGAGCTCCTGGCTCTCATCTTGTACTTATTTCTTCCCAAAAGGAAAGGGGTAGCCATATTGACAGCTTCCAGTATATGCACCAGCAGTCCTGAAGGTTATTCCAAAAGGCAGGACCAAAATACTGCAAAGGAGGCACTCAACTAATGACAAACATAGTGATCACCTGTTCACATTATCTGAGTGCTATTTATGAAATTTCTGGCATAGCAACAAATACAAATTTTTAGGGTCTACAACTTAACCACTTGATCATACTTTGAGTTTATGAATTCTCCTCTTATTCTATACAGTTTTATTCTTTCTACACAGCATGATGTGGGGCTTCCAGCAACAGGCCTCCTTGCAGCATGAAGAATCTTTGACGAGTATCTGGTTTTGTAATGTTAGAACTCTGAAAATAGTGTAAATTTGTCATTGTTGATGAAACGTGTATTTTAATTACTTTTAAATTACATTTAGAATTTCTGAGTCTCTGGATTGTGGTCCCACCTTGCAAAAAGTATGAAGTAATATTTAAGCAACCTGGCTTATACATTGGAACATCAGGTCCTTCTATATAAGCACGTTCCATCCTGCTTCATTAATACTGTACAGTAATAATATGTAATATAAGAGGAGAAATTCAGGGCAGTTGATTCCACAGTCTACCAAACACACGTATCTCAGAGAAATATTTGATGTATTTGTTCCTGAAATCTGGTTAAGAAATCACGTATCTAAAAGCTTTTTATTTTTATTTAATATATTTATTTATCCAGCTAAAAGCATATGGAAATGTTATTTGTATACTTACTTTCATCTCAAAATTTCATCTTTATTATGATAACAAATAGTTGCACTATCCCAGGGCATATCAGTTATCTGCTTGCTATAGACTTTTGATATTGTGCATTATAAGATATCGACACTTCTCTTCATCAGAGAATGAAGAGTTTCCCTGCAAGAGTATCCAGAGGACCTTCTCACTCATTTGATCACTCCTGTTGGATCCACCAGGATTCTATTTTGTCTTAGCCTCCTTTTCAGAATTTTTTATAAGCGACTAAAAGAGACAGAGTTATATTTAAAGATGAGGTTACATCTCTTTTTCACCAGAGAATATGATCTCTCCTATGTTAGGAGTATGAGAGTGCTGAACATCATGAGAAAGGCTGTGTTTACAGTACTTTTGGCTGGAACTAGAAATGGAAATGTCAGAAGATCCAAGAGGAAGCATGTGCTTGGGAAATTTTCAGTCCAAAGGTGCAGATTAAAGAGCTTCAGGACTTTTTCTAAAAAGCTTCTGGGTAAGCAGATGAACTTTGAATACTTACTTGAATGCCACATCTTACAAAGTTAAAGCTGGAAGACTGGAAACTAGGTTATAATCTTTGGTCACATCGATGTCATCAACACAAGAAGGTGAACCTAAAATAAACTGCAGATTTAGTTGTTATATGGCAATGCAGCTTCTCCAGATGTTGCATTTGAGCAATGAGTTTCTCTTGGTGTTGGATTTTCAAAATGGATATTCAGGAGTTTTCTAAACAGCTGTGTTCTCTCTTTCTTTTAATCTACCACATCACAATTCAGAATTTATTTTTTATTTATTCGAAACCTTTTGAAAGGAAGGCCACATCAGACAGAA
This sequence comes from Tyto alba, assembly GCF_018691265.1. NCBI lineage: Eukaryota > Metazoa > Chordata > Aves > Strigiformes > Tytonidae > Tyto > Tyto alba. The sequence continues at coordinate 15,355,781 of NW_024881280.1, forward strand.
AATATATTGTATCCCTCAGGTAGCGTAAATGATGCACAGCAGCCACCTTAGAAGCAGAGATGATAGGCAGATGGATGGACATATATATTCTTACAAATACCTGCTAACACAGCTCTGCTAGTCTAAAGGTCAAAAAGCAAAGAGCAATCCAGAACATCAACTTGGTTGTGGATACTTCTCCCCAGAGGACATGTTTTTCAAGTCTGTGAAATCAGGTTGGCAGCTTATGAAAGATGTAATCTTGCTCCCACATGTCTCATGCAAAACCACAGGAAATAGCACTCATGTTCCTCACACCAGAAGTCGAGACACACATAATCAAGTGCCATATAGTCCCTTAATATAAAGTGTAGTCAGCAGGCTTCTCTGTTTTCTGTGGTCAAACAATATGTGTGAGCAAGCATACAGAACATTTCTTTTCACCTGTAAGAATGATTTTTCATTTTCATCATCATGCAGGTGTTTTTATGATTCATCCCTCAAATAGCTGCTTTTCTGGACACTTTCTCCTTTCTGATAGCTACCATGTACATTACAATAATTCTGAATAGATGCTTAATGCCAAAATGGGATATGCAGCACTGCCTCACCTCTTCTGCCTACTTATCCTTTTTTTTTTTTTTGACCACTTTACACTTCACTTACACCAGTATAAATGCACCAAAATGTAAAAGCAGAGTCTGATCAGAACTAATTCTCCAATGGGCAATTTACATTCTCACTTCTGCAACTGCTATATTTAACAATAGTTGGAGAAAATAAGAAAAATGAAATCGCTGAACAAAAATGATTGAAGCCTTATTACAGCAAAAAGCTAGATTATTGTGTATGGCTGATTTTTTAGAATATGTACCCCTTTCAAATTCTAAAAATGTATATCTATTTTAGACATTTGTAAGGCATTTGGCAAGCACTGCTTAGAAGACGATAATGAAATTTAATTTTAACATTTGAAAAGCTTAGTTTAGGTCAGAAATGGAAACCTATTCAAAGAGCTCAGCCTCTGCTGTGAAGGACAGATCTCAAATCATGCAAATAATAGGAATTAATTTCTGTTAATTTCCACTAGTGAGAACTTAGACAAGACCAGATAATGTAAACTATGCATTACAAGCCAAAGCTAAAGCTCGAGGTCCAGTTTCGTTGGCTAAACCCTTTCCATTACAGTTTTGCATGCTACCTGTCCAAAGAACTGTTCTGACAGACAATATTCATGCTTTAAAATCAGTGTTGTCATAATCTCCCCAGTTCTGTGTCCAAAAATCTAAAACTCTTGCTATAGTTCCAAGACTAAGGGTGAAAGGCTTTACATATTCAGATCATGACTTTTCTTCCTATCAATCACTTTTTGCACCATCCTTCCTTCTCAGGATTCTACATGAACACTCTGGAAATCTGAGGGCTCCTAAAAAGAAAGGGTAGAGAGGAAGCTATCGGAAAAGACAAAATGTGAGACATAGCTTCCTCTCATCTATCTATAGCTATTGTGGAAAATGTGAGTCCCAAAAGATAGTCACTAGCTAGGGAAGCTTGAGAAATTAATATGGACATAGCAGCATTGCCAAAGGATGGAGTGATATGCCAGGAACCTATAACACAGGTGAACACGTGAGATCTATCTAACACAGGTAGTTTTGAACTCTGGAAACCAGCACTCCAAAGAGTTGTTTCCACCATCTATTCTGCCACAGAGTAGAGAAAGGGTAAGACCCACCTGCACTGAAACAAATCAGGAGCCTTTTCTATATGGAAATCCTTTGGAAAATATCGTCCCTTTAGCCTCTTCCCCAGGGCTTCTACTGCTAGAGGGAACAATGAGGTCCAGACATATAACATACAGATTATCTACTTAATCTCATTTCAACAATTATTGGTATCTCTCCTCCTGGACTTGTTGCGAACAGACAAATGTATCTGCTTTTGATTGCTGCATAAAAGGGTGTCCTTTTTCACTGTGTTAAAGCCTAACCTCCAAAATCAAATTTTCCTTATAAAATAAAAGGGAAATATATTTGATGCTGGAAATTGTAACTAAATTAAGATCAGCATTAGATAAACAAATCTTTAAATGTCTTCTAGCTATTGATTTACTTTCTGAACTGATTTCTCTGGCTTAGAATCTCTTTCCCACGCTTGGTGGGGAATACACACTTAAACCCTGGAGTTTGGTCTACACTAGGGAAATTTCTCCCAAACTGTCAGTGGTTTTAAAAGTGATTTGCCAACACAGTTTTAACAATAATAGGAGTTGATGTTTAGGCTTCAATGTGTTGGAATCACGTAAGAACAATTTGAATTGTTTGGTGTTTCATCTATCCAAGGACTTGAATTGGCTTTTAAACAAGAATTCGAGAGCCCATAAGAAGCGATGACACTCCCAGGAGCTCTGAGTGGCACTGAGCCTCTGAGTTCTCAGATTTCTGCATCTCTCCCAGTGTTCCTGGGACTTTTATCATATTTCACTGAAAGAAGAGATGTTTTTTTGAAACATGCTGCTCTCAGGCACCAAACATGCAACATTTGATGGGTACAGATTGCAAGTGTTCTAACATAGTGCAGGTATTTATGAATTTGTGTCCAAACAGATAACTTCAACCGGTAAGTAATGTTACAAATGCACAGGCTGCCAGACTTTCCAGGTAATATTGTCAATATTATTGACAATAGAATGGTTCTGCATTAGGTCTTCAAGCAAATTCCTGTTTAATTATGACATCTGTTAACATGCAAGCTTGAAACTTGTACCTGTAGTCACATTTATTTTGGTGAATATTTTTATAATATGTCCTGAGTAATTTTATAGCACTGAAGATGACTATACACTGTGATCCAAACATTGTTACTGTCAAAAAGTCTTTTAATGTAAACTCAGAAAATTTTTGGTATTAACAGCTTCTCTATAAGGAAAAAATAAAAGAATAGGAAAAAGAAAAAGAAAAAGAAAAAGAAAAAGAAAAAGAAAAAGAAAAAGAAAAAGAAAAAGAAAAAGAAAAAGAAAAAGAAAAAGAAAAAGAAAAAGAAAAAGAAAAAGAAAAAGAAAAAGAAAAAGAAAAAGAAAAAGAAAAAGAAAAAGAAAAAGAAAAAGAAAAAGAAAAAGAAAAAGAAAAAGAAAAAGAAAAAGAAAAAGAAAAAGAAAAAGAAAAAGAAAAAAAAATAAATAAAAAAAAAAAACCAAAGAAAAAAAGAAAAAAGGAAAAAGAAAAAAAAAAAAGGAAAAAAAGAAAAAAGTAAAAGACTTCTGTACCTTCTGTATTATGGAAAGGACAGTCTTACAGTTTTGCTTTATCCTGAAAGCACTTACATAACTGAATTTTAGTGGACACAGATGCAGGGTTTCTATTAAATAACAGCTGTATTTTGTGGGAGAGGATGCCTTTATAATAGCAAAAAAAAAAAGTTTATAGAATAGGCATTTAGCTCTGCTTTCTCCAGTAGATGTCACTTGCAGTACATAATAATTCATGTAAAGAAGTCAGAGTATATAGAAATGCATTGCTTTCCTTGGAATATGCAAGCCAAATTAAAAAGCCATTTTAGTGCCCTGTGTATGTAGTAAGTTTGGCATTTGGTTTATTTTAACAGATGGCATTGAAATAACAAAAGGTAAAGCATTTTTGTTTCCAATTGATCAGTGAGGATTATGCCTCTATCTCCTGTAATTTGAAATAACAGAAGGAGACAAATTTACTTGTTGACACATGTGAAGTCTGGGTCACACATGATCTAATATTGTATTGACAACTAGGATTTGGTAATTATCAGATTCACTCTAAAGAGAAAATGTATTAGATAATTATTTTTTATTTCAGAAGCATTAGCATTTTGGATGAAAATGAGTAGGGAAAAATTATAGGACACATATACTCCAACATCAGAGCTGTTTTCTTGTATCAGCAAAGGAGAACTTGTACGTATATTATGTATTTAAGGGAAGCTGTCTTGAATTATAGTTGATTAGAAATGTAAATGATGTTCTAGGAACTTTCTATATGTTTTCTATTAATTTTTAATCTATTTCTTTTACTATAATGATAGTGCAACAACACTGTTTTCAGTCAAATCACTATGGACCTACGTACATGCAAAAAAGTCATCTTCAGGCCCTCAGTGCCTCAGGGATATACTGTGCCACCATGATCTCAAGGTCACTGCTGATGGTGAATTATCTTCAAAGATTCACATTTTATAGCTTAAATCATTTTCCTTGTCTCCAACAGTCATTTCAGGCAAGAATCTCCATTATAGGATTTAGGCGCTAGTGGTTCACTTACTGGCTGATCACACTGTTCGATGTCTCCTGTTTGGAACCATCCCTCCTCTGTTCACTTTTCTTCTGTCAGGTACAGGATTGTTAGGACTGCTGCATTCATTTCCATTCCTCTCTCTCTTGCATGGACGAAGTGACTAGGAGACCCAGTTTTGAACTTGCACCTTCTCTTTTTTCCTTTCTGGATTCTGATCAAAGATCCCCAGAAGAATTCCAGCACAGGTTAATTTAGAAAGGGGGATAAAAAGTAGCTATGCTGTCTGCTCATCTTATTCCCAGCTCATTCCCCTATCTCCCCCAGGCAACCACACACAAACACAATTTTTAAAGTTTTCAAAAGGAATGTCTACCAAAGTAGGCAGGAACCACAAAGATGTAGACATGATCCCCACTACAATACCTTTGTTCTCTCCCACAAGAAACTTGATTAATTCAAATGTGGGTACACCACATCCTGCTCAGGAAAGAGTCTGAGGAACCTATGATGGGAGAGTAGTGGAGATCGCTAAAACTTTGTTCCCTCATCCCCAAAGAGACCTGATATACACTATAAATAGAATGAGTAAAAGCCTAGAAATGCAATAGGAATATTTTTTTACCCAAAATGAAACTATACTGCATGGGAAGCTCAAAAACCCGCCACTGCAAATTTGTTCCTAGTGAGAGGTACCTGCTGTCCCTTTCTGTCTGACACAAGGGGAGGAAAGAAGGTCAGCAATAGACAGGCAAAGGTGATCATGCAGAAACAAATGCAAGTGTGGGATCTTTCTCATCAAAAAGAGAGCTTAGCCTCTCAAACCGGGGAAGAGGCGTACTTGGTATAAATCTAGATTACGTACAGGGAGTCAAGTCTCTATTTGATTTGCTGATTCATAACAGAGATGTGGGGTTCAGATGATCTAATATGAGCTGCTTTGCATTGCCTGCTTCAGGTCACGTATAGCATATTAGGTTTATAAAAGTTTATATCCCCAGTCACAGGCCAGTAATCAGTATTAGTAGACTTAAAGAAGGGCTTACAAATGACCGGTAGAGACAGTTGGTTGGAAAGATATAGAAAACTCCACAAAGAACTGAGAAGAGAAAGAAATCTGGGAATGAAGTAGAAATAAAAATCTTGACAAAATTAATCAGGTTTCTGAGGACTGTAGAGACTCATGCTCTTTGTCTGCATTAATTTTTGCTCATTTTTTATCTTCTTCGAGAAAAAGTCATTTGCCAGAAAATAAAAATAACCCAATCCTTTGAAACTGCAACCTAACGCAGGCTGTTGGTATTCTCCTGCTGAACTGAAGAATGGTCTGTAATGTCATTGACCTATTTTCATAAGTAATGCAATAACTACTCCAAGCTGACCCCATCCAGGACAACCACATTTCTTTTAAGCCGCATTCAGATTCCATGGTGATGGGTGCAGTGTAAGTCTAAAAAGCATAAAATAGTTTTGGTATTTATTTCCTTTGCTTGTAGGCACACACATACAGTTTTGACAATAATTTCTCATGTAAAGAGATGGTGACTTCTCAGTTAAATGAAGATGTGCTTTATTGAAGGTGCAGGAGGTTATAAACAGACAAACAAAATCTGCAGTGTTATGTACTCTAAAAACAGAAATTTGAACAGTGATTAGAAAGTTAATGTACTGGGTATATACTGGTACCTCTTCACCAGAGAATCACATGTTCTCTTATGAATTCCATGTCATGGCACCAGAACGCTATCTATTATGAGTTTCATTTTATAGATGTGGAGGGAGGCATATAATTCACCTCTGATAAACCTGGCCAGTCACAGTGATAGAGCCAGTAGGAAATCTAAGACTGTCGATTTCAAGCTCTCTGCTATGCCCAGGAGGTAACTTTCCCTTTTGCTCTTCCTAAAGAGAGATACATTTCTCTCTCCATAGAATCTGAAGGTCGGAGGGAGTGTCCCTGAAATGGTAATCTGGCCTTTTACATTCCTGAGTGGCTCTTTCTAACTTATCTATTGTTTATTCATGCTTAGGAATACACAGATTTAAAGAATTTATTGCAGAAAGCTCTCTGAATTTAAACATAACACATACAGGTATCTTTCGATATTGTGATGGCATGAAAGACACATCAACTTCTGACAAGCTCATCTAGGGGATTGGGGAGGACATGAGGTTATCCCTTTCCTAAGTTATTCAACATCTGGGTTTCTCCTTCTACAGTGTTTTGACACGAGTTAATTGCCAGCTTCATTCATGTGAGTAGATGCTTTTAAAGCACTGCAAGAAGTCATGTGCTGCTTCTTAAAGAACCAGAGTATCTTATACTATTTTGAAATTGATATCCCTGCTTGGTTTTGCTAGCAGTATTGTTAATTGTATATATTTAGCTTCACCTGACCCACTGAAGCTTCATTTGTCATGCCAAATAATAAGAACATCACACTGGATGTAAGGGACATTGAAGAAAGGGAATCGGTTAGTATATTTGAGTGAGAGTTAAGTAATCAAAATATAAACCCTTAGGAAAAACAAACACCCTGGAGAATTTTTAAATGGACAGATTAATTACGGCAATTTTGTCTTTTGGTTCTGTGTTCTCATCAACATTTTAAGCCATTCAATTTCAAGTATCTGCAGAACTCACGAGTAAGACAGAAGATCCAATACTTTATCGATGCTTGCAGCCAGAAAAATTAAGAAGCTCTGATTTAAATGGTCAGGCTGGCCATCCTTCAAGATATCATTCTTTTAAATCCGTGTGCTCCAGCAATTTGCTCCGAGACTTGCAACTCATCTGATTCCCACTTCTGAGAACTAAATTCTCTGAAACAAGTAGATAACCTCCACTGGCTATGATTTTATGACAGTACTTTGATTAGCAGGTGATCCTTCTACTGAAGTCAAACGAAGTAATTATTCTATTTTACAGTATTGCTGTTCAGGTATTGTTGACAACTGAATTTTTTGTCATACTAAGCAACACAACACAGGAGATTGGATACTCAAAGGAAACTATAATTCTCTTGGAGAAAAAAAAATTAAAATTATATCTGGTCACTTTATATGTGGCAGGTCTCCAAGTACACGCTGAATTGCAAAAATATAACACATTCAAAAAGACTATTTATGTGTCCCTTCTTCACTACATGTGCGGTATTTTTCTCCCATGTCACAAAAACTGTAACCACAATTTACAAGTATATGCACAATCAAATTGCTATTGATTTAGTAATGCCTTTCTTTGATGTCCCTTGCCTTAACCTCATTTATAAAGCTGTTTTGCATTATTTCAAACTGTCAATGATTTGTGACTCATGAATATTCAAATCTAATTTGCACTTACCTTTTTTGCATGCATGCTTACTTGTAATATGTCTCATTTGCCCTTTGTTTTGTGTTTATTTGCAGATTGTTTAGTGAAGTAAACTCTGTTTTTAAAGTAATAGCATCTAGTTAAACACAAGTGGTGCAAATCTCACCTTACTACAGTTTTATACCACTGTAACTCCATTAACTTCACTAGAGTTTCTCCTTCTTAAGTGAAGAGAATAGAATGAGGTCCATGAACTCTTTCTAACTGTTTTCTCTCCATCCCTGAGTTCACATCAACATCGTTTAGCATGTTTCATTGAAATAGCAATGGTTTTATTTAGCATTTCGTCAGAAAGAAATATCAAGACTAAACCCTCTCATCCTAATATTTCAAGATTTAGGACATTTCAGATCTTCAGGTCTGAGTAAAAATTAAGAATTCATTCCTCTGACTTGTAAGTGTTCACTGACAACACTTTATTATCAGAAGAAAAAAAAAAAAAAAAAAAAATTTGACTTATTTTTGTGTCTGTGGTAGATGCAATACAATAACTCCCCACTTTGAGAATACTGATATAATAATATACCCTTTCCCAGGAAACAAAATAATCCATCTAGAGGTATAATAATTGCAGCACAGTAGGTGTGAAAACCCATTCTTTGGATGCTTATTCATCTTTAAAAAGTCTGTTGAGCTGTTAGGTGCCCAAAGAAAGCAGGGCCAAGAGCTTTGTATCATTTTTCCCATGTATGGAGGATTATGTAATGAAAGCAATGCCTCTCTCAAATACTAAGAATCTTGCTAGATGTTTATTTCAGGAACAGTTACCATGAACATATTGGCTGCAGACAAGACCTTCTTCAATGAATGAAGTCTGGAAACAACAGCAAAAAGAAATTTGTTTTTGGATCAAACAATATCATCTTACTTGAGTTATCAAAAGCTGCTTGCCAGGGGAAGTGATCTGAAGTTAAACCAGGGCAGGGGGAAGAAAGGCAATTGATGATTTTCCGTAACGTTTGAAAGCCAAAATTAACCTACAGTGACAAAACTGGTTATGTTCCTGGGTTCATACTGCAACCTCATTTACAAAGCAGCTATAGGGGGTTCAGATGGCTCTTGTTTTGATCATGTTTGTGACCATATACATGAACATTAAAGCAGGCAGGATTTTTCTTTGAACAAGTATTAAGTGAATACATTTCCTTTATGGATCAAATCCTGCTCTTATCAAATGTAACTGGGGCAGAATCAGGCTTTGGATGAATACCTGTACAAAACAAAAGCACGCAGACACAGGAATATTTCTTGGGCACTTTTATTATTCATTTAGTCTCCTGATTAAATAATTTCAACCAACCTACTGGGAAATAGAGCAAGTGTGATAGGTGACCAGTGACACATCAGGAGTAATGAAATGAAAAGCCCAAATGAACATATTGTGGATGACTCTTAGGCTGGAAGCTGTTTGCCTAAGCTATTCTTGGTGAATATTTTGAAGTAGAGAGCACTTTCCCTCTGAGGATTGATTGTACTGCCCTGATCTGATGTGGGGTTCCCAACTGGGAATAAGAGATCTGAGTCCAGAAAATATGACTGCATTCATCCAAGAGTTCATTTCTAATGAATAGTTTTATCAGCTCTTCCATAAAAGAGAAAAATATTTCAAATGATTATTTTTAGCTTTTCACATGAATAATAGAAATAAAATGATCTGAGTATTTATTGTGAAGCAATTTTTCTAAAAATATCTCATACACAGGTTAATAATTATATATAGCTTAGTAGGGCTTTCTTTCAGTAACGCCAGGACCATGTTTTTAAATGGCATGTCTCAGCTGTTGTGAAGTCCAAGGTAAAGCCAAAAACCCAAGAAATAGTATTATCCAGTATGACACATGCCTAGATATGTCTTATTGTGATCATAATATAGCCTCAAGGTAAGAGTACAGGACAATCACTTGTGTGCTATTTTTTCAATGCTGTTTATGTTTATCTACTTCAAAGAAAAGCTTCTGCTAGAGCTATTTATGTCATCGATCAATTGAACTATTACTGATGGTTTATAAATGCATGAGACACGTTTTAAATTTAGCATGTATTTTAAAAATTAAATCTATTAGCACATTAAATTGATCATGTTTCATCACTGAAAAGCCTGTTCATTTTGAAAAAACACTTTTGAGAAAGCAGAATGTACCACCATGGCAAGAAAGATACTTAAAGTGTCAAACAAAAACCATGGCTGTGAATCACCAAAGTATGAATTAAAGAACTGATGTTTTCTTGTGCTGAGGGCTTACTGCAAGGGTGGTGATTCGCCACATTTACTGTCAGTAGGGCCTGGAAAGCTAAGTACTTCGCACAGGCAGACTTGACATCCTGCAAAACCACCCTGAAGAATCCAGCCCTGTGCCCTTCATTCATGAACATGAACCTGTTTCTCTTCATTCATGTCCCAAAGTCAATGGGATTTTGGGACACAGGTTTGGGCTTGAAGATCTTGAAGGCTGTCAGCATGGAAAACATTTTTGACAGAGATTCACAGCACTGAGGTGTTTTCCTATGAACTTTTGGTCCCCAAAGTAGGTGAGGCCTATAGACCAATGGGCAGCCCTTCTGATGAGTGAGGATTAAAACCAGTAACATCTCCATGTCTAGTCTTCTGGAGCTACTTTTGTTGTGTAGTCACACTCTTTAGGACAATTTCCTTTGTAATGTGCTAACATTAACATCAGTGGTGATACAGCACAGATGAGTTTTGCTCTTTGAGTTTATTGGCTAACTGTGATGGGAAAAACGTGGTGAGTGGAAGTATGTAAGCACAGTAAGATGGTTAGATGTACACTTTAGACATAGGGTTTGGAATTAAGAGCAGTCTCTGCCCTTTAACACTTCTACCAGGGAGAATATACCAACTAGTTCACCATGAATACAGACACCCAGATTCTTTTATTCTGACACGGAAAACCTGGTGGTGTCCAAGAACTCATTAAGCCTAGATATTGTCCCTCTGCTTCCTCTTCATCAGTCCTGTGGGGACCGTTTTCTCCTGTGAGAACTGGATCTTCCCATTCTCTGCAATGTTACTGTGAATCATCCTGCTCAACCTGCCAAGACTCAAATGGAAGAATAAGATTTTCAAAATGATGAACAACAGAGGGAAAAAATAAAATGAGAACAATTACTGAGGGCTCACCTTCATAAAATATCATGTATTAACTAATGTATGTTCCCTAACTTACCTTATACCTGAGTTTCATTGCCTTACATTAGTCAGGTAATTAATTTAGCAGGATAGATGAAAGGAGCCAAAGAGATGACAGCAGGCATGTGTGAGAAAGAAGTCAAGTGTAGGTCTGTAACGGTGGGCAGTGGAAAAGTGTTTTCGACATGCATTTTGTAAATGTTCAGAGAGTGTAAAGGAGTGCACATAGAGGAGTGGGAGATGCGGTGCCTTTTCTGCTGTTTCATCCACAGTTGTGTCCTGGTTATTTTCTGATAATAGGGAGGGCAAAGTCCCGCAGTCCAAGGCAACATGTCTAATTTTCTTGTGTAGGTTTGACCACTTCCAGTGAGGGGTTAAACTAAAACCCCCTAAACTGTTTCCTGCTTGGGTAGAAAATAGATAGACATATATGTACTTTTTTTTAGACCTAAGGCTTCTTAGGGGAAATGCTGTATCCAAGGGCTGTTCCATGATCTGGGAGTGCTGTACTAAACCTCTGGGGCAAATGTTTGCATTGAATTGTTGAAAGAGTCTGAGATTGGCAACGCCACCCTGCCCTTGGCTAATGAGCCTTCCCCGAGAGAATATCAAGTGCAATTACCTTTCAGGGAATAACAACATACCAAAGAACCATGGACCCTGCAGAGAAAAACGAAACACACATTCGTAGGTAGAAACCGCTATGAATCAGCATTAATTATCCAATAGAGGGAACAGGGTTGCAATAAGTCTCAGTTCCTGACTCACACCATAGATCACAGCAAATGTGAGCTACTTATAGAAAAAACATTTGCAAAGTTCAGCTTGCCCTAACCCCTCCTCTCCTCCCGCGTACACTTCTGCACTAGAGCTGTGCTTGGGGGGTGTGTGTGTGTGGGGGGGGGGGGGGGTACGCTTCTGGGACAAGTTTCCCCAGCCCCAGTTTGGAGGTGGCTGAGGGAGGCGATAAATGGGGCTGGGGGCAGCCAGCGGGACAGTGAGTCTAACGCAAAGGCTGAGCCACGGTGTCCCACAGGCTGCTGTGGCCGAGGACACGAGGGACACCGGGACGGGAGGACTCAGGAGCCCCCGCGGAGGTGGGGCGGGGGGGCAGCCGCCTGCCTGCGCCTCCAGAGCCGGGACAGCTTCGTGTCCCCGCGGCTGGCGGTCCCGGCAAACCCCGGGGGGGGGGGGGGGGGGGGGGGGGGGTGTCGGTCCCAGGCGACTTGGTGCACACATCCACAGGCAGGAGACCGGGCGGGACGGGGCGGGGGAGCGGGAAACCCGCAGATTTTGGGTCGAGCGGTCGGAAACAGACGTGAAAGCGCACGTCCAGCGGTAGGGAGATGCCGGGGGGCTGCCGGCCGCCGCCGTGACCGCCCGGAGCCTGCGCTGTTGCGCTGGGGGCGCAGCCCCCCGAGGGGGCTTCGGCGGGGCTCTGCGCGGAGGCAGCCGCGGCGGCGGAGCGGGCAGGCCGGGCGGGCAGCGCTCCGCACCCCCCCGCGCAGCCCCGCGGCCGCTGGCCCGGGCCGGCTCCCCAGGGAACCGGGAAACCCCGCCACAAACTCTTCGGACGCGCAAACGGCGCGGAGAAGGGCCGGCTGCTTGGCTGAAACAAGGCGCACATATATTGAGTTTGTCAGGGATCATAAAATGTGAATTGATTATTCAAACAGCCATTGATTATGAAAGAATGCTTACTGCAGCAATGAGAAAGGTTAAAAGGAAATTGACCCTCTGCGTACGTGACATAAAGTCATTAGGTAAATGAGATATTCATACAGGGTGTAATCAAGGTCATCCTAATTTTATTTGCGGTATTCAGCTCAAACCTGGAGCTTCGTTTTGGGGGCAGCAGATTGTCCCCGAAGGAACTGAAACGCCAGGTAGACCCTAGGTGCCGTAAAAAAAAAAAAAAAAAAAAAAAGGCAAATGCAAGCCAAGGAGGGCTGCAAATAGCCCCCAGGGCCAGTGGCCGTGGCGGACCCGATCCCGGGGCCGCGGAGTGGCGGCGGGAGGGGGTGCCGGCGCCCGCGGAGAGGCGCGGAGGATCGGGCCTCCCGGGCGGGGTGTTACCCCCCACCGCGGCCGGGGTCGCCTCCTCGGAGCCGGAGGAGAACTGGAAGTGCAGGCGATGTCAAAGAGCCTCGCCTCTCCCCGATAGGATAAGAAAGTGTAAAAAAATTAGATGTTTTTATGCACATATTTATCCCCTCTAATTATAGAAATTAATCCTCTTACTTATGACTAAAAGGTAACGTCTAAGGCGTCCCTTTGATGTTTAACAGCATCATTTGTGGCTAACATTCCAACTGATTAAGGAATAATTGTTGTTAAATGCTTTACAAGTGGATAGTGTTTAATTGAGAGGCATTCATAATTTTACGGCTTACCACAAAATGAAACGTAATTAAAAACGCAGGAATTTCCAACTGATTTTATTCCAATTATGTTTATTGTTCAGACTAATTACTGCACAAGATGGGGTACTTTTCCCCATCTTTAAATGGCACATGTCTCCCAGATATACCCTTTAGGTTTTTCTTTTCCAGGTACAGGCTTGGGACGGACAGCTTTCTGCAGCCTCCGTTCCCCCCGCCCCCCGCCCCCCGTTATAATTAAATGCTCCAGCCCTTTCTTCTCTCCTCCATGCAACACCTTGGGATGTGAGAAAGTGATGGCAGCTCTCTTCCCTCGAAGCTCGAAGTAATTGTAGAAGGGCTGATGAATTTCTTGAAGAAACACTTGCCACACACTGAGGAAACCATCTCCTAGCAGGATTTTACAAACCAAAGTAAACAAAGCACCCCAGGGGCGATTTCCTCCTTTTGCGCAGCTTACTTCTCAATTTACCTCACAAACACACACAAGAATTACAACAGAAATCATACTTGGTCTGGGGAAGGTATTCCGGATGAAAAGAAGGATAGAAATTGAAAGTGTTCAAAGGAAGGGACGGTCATTAAAATACCTGCCGGGCGCGCTGCCGTTCCCCAAACCAACCTTTCCTTCTTCCCCGCGAACTCAGAAATGTCTTCGCCATCTCTTTAAGCGTACATATTCCTGGGGAAAAAAAAAAAAAAAAAAAAAAAAAGAAAAAAAAAAAGGGAGGGGGAAAACCCCCACACACACACCTCAGGTCCCTCTTACCAACACCTTTAAAACAACCTTCTCCTCCCGAAACGGGTGGGGAATAAAGTTACTTGTCTAATTTCCCTGTTTGCTCCATCGAAGAGAGTTTAGCGTGTAAATGGATTTATTTATTCCTGATTTTTTTTCCCTTCCTCAGCTGGACTCTCAGAGAAAATTAGAGAGAGGTGTCTGAGACCATGCTAATAAAAATTCAGCGTTTACAGTTAAAGCAAATAATCAGACCGGATCAGACCCTGATAAAATAGGGGCGGGGGGCATCAAGTGCCCGATAGAGCTTCCCATTTGCGTTTTCCTTTGGGCTTCAAACCGTTAAGAAAGGATCACAGACATATTTATTGCTCCTTTTGTCTCCTTCTTTCTAGCAGGATCTAGCGGTTCGGGGGACTGTTGCCCTCCCTGGGAAGGTTTCGGCATTCACAGGTGTGCTTTGCCTCGGCTCGGCCCCTCTGGACAGTTTCCCAATTCTCCTGGAGGGTTTCATCTGGGTGTGAGGGTAGAAAAGGGTTTAAATTCTACTGGGGAAATAAGGGGGGAGGAAGGAGGGCGGGGGGGGGAGGAGGGGGGAAATCCCCTCATGGCAAGTTAGAAATAGCCCAAGCTTTCCAAAGGGATGTTTAAATTGGACTTAATGGAGCAATATCTCCACTTTTTTTTTTTTTTTTTTTTTTTTTTTTTTTTTTCTTCAGCTATGAGTCCTGAATCCTTTCATTAAACTGACATAGATTTCCAGAGATGGGGAGAAGGAGGGGTATCTGGGGTGGACATTTTATGTAAATGAGCAAATCCGAAATGTATTACAAATCCACTGTAATAAAACTGACAGTTTTGACAGTATTGACAACATAAATATATGTTGGAACACAGCACTTTCAGACACTTAACCGATGAAGCAATAAAAAGATTCGACTACAATATTTCAAATAATCGACATTGATGTTTTGATACATCATTTTTATACCTCGAATCGATCTATCACTCTGTGACCGGTCAATTTTAAGTAAAAATCTGCTGCAATTATTTACGCTATTGCCAATGACGACCTAATAACTGTTTTCAATTAATTACAGCAAAACTAAGCATTATGAGGGCTAACCGGCCGTATATTCCATTGTACAGTCCCTTGTATTTTTTATATGGAGAGCAAACACATATATGTATATTGCATTCTCTTTGTGAGATGAAAAGAAAGACGTACAAAGGCGATCACAATCTTTTAGGGGGAAAAAACAAACAAACAAACAAACAAACAAAAAAACCCAAAAACATCTCTTTTTCGGGAACACACCGCGGGCTCTCATCACGTACTTCTAGGAAACACGCTATAATATTTTGTCAGCTCTTTCTCTGTGCAATATCAAACCGGGTTCCTAAGATTTTTTTTTTTTTTTTTTCCTTTTCTCTTTGGGCTGCGCGCTGAATCCCACTTCAAACAATGGGCCGATCAGCTCTTGCAAAAAAAAAAAAAAAAAAAAGCGGGGAGGGGGGGAAGACATTCGTGCATCGAGTGATCGCCCGTGTGTTGTGAGTCTCCGTATCGTTTCAAAAGAGGTAGGAGGATATTGTTCTCTCCGGACCGAGAACTCCGGTGTAAAAATGAGAGCGCTCCTCTTCTGGAGTTTTATAGGCAGCTGGAGAACAAGAGTGAATATTCTGAGTGAGCGAGAGCAGAGATCTCCGAGCGGAGTTGGGAGCCTCCTCGGATGCTCGGATATTGCACCGAGGCGGCTGGGTTTGCCCTAACTGTCCTTTTTGTTACGATGTCACACTGGAAAGATGGATTTTGTTAACGCTTCGGGCGTCTTCGAACAAATGCAAACTAGATTTTAAGCCACCCGGGTGGAAGCAGCCCGCGCGGCGTTAGTGGGGAACCCTGGCTGGTATTTTCCTCCTTCTGCTTTTTGATGGAAACACGCGCGTTGGCTGTTTGTGCTCCTCACTTTTACAAACCTCCCAGCCTCAGACATTAAAAAAAAAAAAAAAAAAAAAAAAGAAAGAAAAAAAAAAAAGGCGGCTCAGCTCTCGTCTGACACTAGCGCTTCCCACGCACCCGCGTGAGATAAACCGGACAGACGCGAAGGGGCCCCAACCGCGGTGCCTCTTCCCCCCGCGGCCCTCCGGCTCAGGCGGGACGCGCGGCGTGGGGGGTGGGGGGGCACCTCACGGCGCGTGGGGGGGGGCACCGCGCCGAGCGCCCGAAGCCCCGCGGCAGGCGGAGGCGCGCGTGGGGACACCACACACACGCGACACACACGACACACGGATCCCGCGCGTGGGGCCGCGCCGCGGCAGGCCGGGCCCGCGTGGGCGGGAGCGGGCGCGGGGCGCGCGCGGGCGCGCGCGCGCTGGAGCCCCGCCAGGTAGCGCTCGAGGGCCGCGGATGGCAGCGCGCGCCGGCGGGGAGCGGCAGCCCCGGGGGCGTCCCGCCGGCGGAGGGTTACAGCGCTGCGCAGGGGGGGCTGCGTCCCTGCGGCGCGGAGGGCTTTTTACCTTTAAAAATAAAAATTAAAAAAAAAAATAAAAATAAAAGTGGAGGGGGGAAGGGAAGGAGGGGTGGATGAAAGAGAGTTATAAGGGAAGTTAACAGGTAAGTAAATGAATCTCCTTCTAATCCAGCTCCCAAAGATCCCCGTCATACCGCAGTCGAGGTCAAGAAAAGTTCACCGTGATGGGCTACCATTGACTTTCTGGGCTGGAAAGATTTTCGAAAAAAAATAATAGATTGATGAAAAGCCATGTGCGCTCCTGGCAGGAGGAGGGGGGGGTGTTGCAGGGGGAACAGGGCGAGGAGCTGAATGAACGCAGGGATCTGCAGAAGCGCAAATGTCCGGGATTTCACAGGGGCACCCGAGGTGGGACCTCGGGACTCCGGCAGCTGCGGGAAGTCGGGGCCGAGTCGAAGTGGGCTGAGACGGGGAAAAAGTGACTCAAGTTGTAAGAGCCAACCGTAAGGGCAAAGGAAAGTGTGCCAGAGAGCGGGTCTGGGGGTAGGAGTTTGAACTTGTGGCATAATCCTGGATACAAAAAGAAGGTGCTATTTACACCCCAGGCTTCGCCTCGCGAGCAAAACAAAAAGAAAAACGCCCGTGGGTTTTACTAGGGGGTCAGCGTGATGTAATCCCGCAGCCACATTTTAACAGGCAGATTGCTTTCTTCATTAAATATGACACGTTTCCTAGAACGGTAGTTCGAGAGAAAACGCCAGTTCAAATACGCAATTTTTTTCATCCTATTCCACAATACCCTTAGCCCGTCCGTGGGGAGTTTTGCCTGCAAATGTAGCCTATGTGTTACCGAACACAATGGCATCATCCAAAAATACTTGAACTCGGCTCACAAACAAACAAACACTGAATAAAGTTACAAACAAGATTAAGGTTCGAGTTATTTGTCCTTGTTGCAAGGCGTCAATTGTTCTAACAGATGTAGGGACGCTAAGAGGATTTAAACCACGCGAATTTAATAAACCAGATTAGCAATAGGTGCTTTCCACAAATGCTAGGAACCGTAAAGTAAATCTAGCCTAAATTACCCATCAGAGCGGAGCATCACCTACAAGGAGTGTGGAAAATTTCCGAAGGGGTCCAATAGGATTTTGTGCAAGCATGGCTTATTTCCCCCCCCCCCCCCAAACTTCCTATTTGCATTAAATCTTGAGCTAGGCGCACACCCGCGTACAAAACAGTGCTTTAAGATCCCCGGTGGGATATATTCTTGAAATCTGAAATATTACCTGTTGTGCCATCCGCTTTTGCAAGGCTGTGGAAAAAGAGAGAGAGAGAGGGAGCGAGCGAGCGAGAGAGGCATGTCTCAAAGGCAGCAAAGGACTAAGATGCCACACTTCGGAAAGGCTGATTGAAAACAGACTCTTCTTAAGTTTTAGAGGATTTTCTCTCTCACTCCCTCCAAGGGCTAAGAAGCCGATTTGGGAGTTTGAAGGGAATAGGTTTCAGCGTCCATATTTGTTCTGGTGCACTTGTAAAATGCGATTTGAAGAGGATCTTTAGCCCTCTGATTGTCTTTGTATTGTTTTTCTTGAAACGGATCTTTTGCCCTTAATGAATCCCCACACAGCTGGACAGCTCCTGCTCGGACACTGAGAGCGCTAACCCCAAACTGACCCCAATTTGACACCACAAGATGAAATTTTACCGCCTGTTAAAACCATTTCCAGCCTCGGCAAAAGGAGCTGGCTGTTGAGTGAGATGCACTTCCATACCGGACACCTCATTTCTCTTTGGACTTTTAAGCCGATCTAAAAAAAAAAAAAAAAAAAAAAAAAAAAAAAAAAAAAAAAGGGGAAAAAAATGCAAAAGAAAAGAAAAAAAAAAAAAGAGCCCAAACACACACACCACACACACCACCGACTCGTCTCTCACACTTTTCCTGGAAACAGCCTTCGCTGTGAAAGTGATGCACGAGAAATGGAAATTAGCCAATTTAATTTTCCCGAATTACTGTGTTTTAAAAGAAATATGTCACCAGGCTGGGAAAAAAAAAAGGTAAATAAAAATGACCTAAGAATGTGGAAGCCCCCCCCCCCCCCCACCTCCCCGCGTGCACGTATCCCATTTTCCTCCGAGTTCCCAACAGCATCTTTGTTAATAGCTGAGTACTTTCACTTAAGGGCGCTAAATTGAGATTCCTTTTTAATGGCTAAACTGTAGCGCTTTATAAACCATGTTCTCTGTGTGCTTTAATCCACTGGGATAGTGAAGAGGAAAAAGGCTTCAACTCCTTTCACGGGGAAAAAAGACGGAGGAGGAACATGAAAGCCCTTCATTTACCATATGAAATTTCACTTTCTATCAAGTTAAAATAATTTTTAAAAGTTGGTCCCTGTCCCAGATTACACACATGCACAGCAGGGCGAGTCAACGCAGGGGGTTAATTAGTGGGGGGTGGGGGGGGAGGGAAAGAAGGGAAAAAAAAGGAACAAGTAAAAGGAGCAGCACTGAACACTGCAAAAATCTTTGGCTGCTTTTTTTCAGCTTTGATTTTAGATTGCTTTCTAACAATTTCTTAGTCAAGAGAACCAAGATCTACAGAGACTTCTGTGAAAAACAGAATTATGAAAAAAAAAAAATATCTGTATCCTAAGCAATGAAATGCCTTCTTCTGTGGGAACCAAGTCATCTAAAAACTTATTTTTGAGAAGAAAACTGATGAACTTCTCCCACAGCTTGAGGTCTGAACAAATACATGGAGCCTTCAATGGAGCTAAATTACTTTTGCACGGCCACGTTACAAGGAAAGACCTCTTCTTCAGTGATACTGAAACTATTTGAAATGAGACACACTTGGATATCTCAAGAGGCAAGGCTCCGGGTTTACACTGCTTCGGTTAAAAAAGAAGTTTGGAAGCTACAAATATTTAAAACACATCCTCTAAACTGGCTGTATGGATTGTATCACAGTCAAATGATTCCACGGAAGTTTAGAAATCTGGCATCTTTGGGCCAGGGGGAGGGGAGGGGGGGGTGGGGAAGGGGAAAAAAACAAATAGCATTCACCGATGACTAGATCTCTTAAAAAAATCTGTTAGAAAACTACAGCTGTAAAAGTAGGAAAGGATTTGCATAACCTACTGCTCTGTAGGTCTCCGCGCACCCAAAGGATTAGCCAAGCATTCATTACCATGAATATCTTGAATTACGTTACCGATTTATACGACAGAGTATAAAATACTGCACAAGAAGATTGGCTTTTTCCCTGCGAAATGAATCGACTTAACCACTGCTTGAAAGAGTTCTACATACTAAGGGCTTTTTTACTCACCTCTCTTTACAGTCCCGTGAAAGTCAGTCACAGCAATTCGGTTGCTCTTAGGACTAGCTTTAATCTTGGAGGAGATCCTCTAGGAAAAAAAAAAAACGGGTCTGCTCTCCGGCTTCTGGCGGGTTTTAAGCAGGGTGCAACTCTGGCTAAAAGTAGGAGAGGGACTTTTCTCCATATTCCCCCCATATTTGTAAATACAGCCCTGCTCTGCAGGGCTCGGCGCTATCGGAACACGCAGGAATGCCCACTGGCGTTTGTCAGCCCTCCACACTATCTTTCTTTATATGTGAGGGCTGATTTCCCGCAGACATCATTGTTATGATGGCTCATTTAATCAAACTGTTTAATTGCTCCGGTAATCACTATCATCATCACAGGTACTCAATCATTCATCATTTTGGAGGGGTTTATTGACCTCTGGAGCTCATTCCCTACGCCTATTAAAATCAGGCCAAATATCTATAACTACTTCTTGAGTCATTTTTCTTAAAGTTTTTTTTTAAAAAAAAAAAAAAAAAGAAAAAGAAAAAAAGATCTGAAAATCACCGTCATCATCACGAAAAGCCAAGCAAAGCAAAGCAAAACCTAACTGAGTAAATCATATTTTTCTGCCGTGTATTTTAAAAAGCCGTCTACATATGAGGCCACATTCACAACCGGGTACATAATCATTGATAAATCCCACTATTAACGGGATAGTCTGTTTTAGATTTTATGTGCAGGGGACCGTGAACGAGGGTGGGGGGTTGGGGAGGACAAAACTGCAGCGATCGATAGTTTGACCATCGCTCCTCCCCTAAACTTCAAGCATCCCCCATGATTGATGATCCCGGGTAGCTTTGGTAATTGACTGTTCTGAGGTAAGGCACGGTTTAGCTCCAGCAAAGTGATTGGGCGACAGAAACACACCAAAATTAACGCGCGTGTGTGTGTGTGTGTGTGTGTGTGTGCGTGCGTGCGTGTGCGTATTTGGAAAAGTTCATTTGGTGCTCAAGGGTGGGGGGGGTGCATCATCTCACTTAATTTGCTAAATAACCCCACTGTAATTAGCACTACCATTAGAAGGCATTACCGAGCTAATACTTCAGCATACATTCCACAAGCGCAACGTCGATATACGGCAAAGTCCAGCAACATACACGCGTAAATACAGCGCTCACCGCCGGCTCCGCTCAAAATGAACATGCAAACAAAAATCCACATAACATCTGGATCTCTACTACAAAAGGCTGAGCATGACTTTGTTTTTAAGCCCTTTTCAAAGCCTGGCAGCCTAATCGCAAAACTAAAAGGGATTTCCCCCTCTTCCCCCTCTTTCCCCCCCCTTCCCCGCCTCTCCCCCCAAGACATCCTCAGCGTGCTTGATAGCAGCGATCACTTAATGAAGAGCGGTGCCAAACACGGTTTGAACGAGGCGTTCTCTTCGTGCCCTGGAAAATTAATTTTTAGAAAAGCACAATGAATGGTCAGAGGAAAGAAACCACGCTTGCAACATAGGCTGCTGGCGGCGAGGCGGGCGGGCGGCCGGGGCCGGCTCGCTTCCCGGGGAAGCCCAACTTTGCGCGGCCCCCCCGCAGCCGGCGGCTCCCCGCGCCGCGGGGCCGGCGCAGCGGCGGCCGGCGATTTGAACCGGCAGCTCAGCGCGTAAATCAGACGCTAAACACCGCGGTTAATCGGAAGGTATTTTGTTGCTCAAATAATCTAGCGCAAACCAACCCGGGGCTGGGCTTCTACCGCACTTTTCTTCTGGCTCTCTGCAGTTTTCCCCTGCCTCTCCCCCCTCTCGCACACACGCACTCTCCCTGTCCTTCCTCCCCTCCCTCCTCCCTCCCTCCCTCCCTCCCTCCCCCTTCCCTCCCTCCCTCCCTCCCTCCCTCCCTCCCTCTCTCTCGCACGCTCGCTCGCTCCTTCCTACACGCGTTGCTTCGCTCGGGGCAGGGGCTGCTGCGCGGCTCCCCCCGCGCGGCGCCGCGGCCGCCCTGCCGGCGCGCTGCGCATCCCCGGCGCTCCGCCGGCTGGGGCGCCCCGCCGCCCCGCGCCCCGCGCTCCCGCCGCCGCTCCCGCCGCCGCCGCCGCCGCCGCCGCCGCCGCTCCCGCCGCCGCTCCCGCCGCCGCCGCCGCCGCCGCTCCCCGCCGCCGCCGCCGCCGCCGCCGCCGCGCTGCAGGACTGGCTATGGCCACCACTACTTCCGGGTTCCGTCACTTCATTCTCCCGCCGATCAGCGCTGCAAAACTGAGCCGCTTCTATAAGGCAGCCAGCAGCCAACCTGCCAACACTTACTGACACTCACTCATCTCAGAGAGCGAGGGAGAGAGGGAGACAAAATACCTGCCGGGAGGAGGAGGAGGAGGAGGAGGAAAAAAAAAAAAAAAAAAAAAAAAAAAAAAAAAAAAAAAAAAAAAAGGAGAGAGGGGGAAGTCCGGGCTTTGCAAACTATTCAATTTTTCTTCGCATCTTTCCCCACCCCCCCTTCACAGTACTTAAAAAAAAAAAAAAAAAAAAGGAAAAAAAAAAAATCAAAACCAACCCTATAGCGATCCTAAAAGGCAAAACCCGAGCGCGGAGTTACTGGAAGAAGAAACCGGGGTTAAAAAGATTCCTCCTCTCTTCTTCATCATCATCAACCATCATTCATTCACTACCTTGACATTCCCTGGCTTTGATTGACAGCTGGAGTGGCAAAAAGCCATGAGACACGACAGTTTGGTTACATGTGGGTTGCTGACGGGCCGATCGTAACCTTCAGTTTGAGGGCTTGACAATTTTTTTTTTTTTTTTTTTTTTTTTTTGCGTAGAGAAAGAAAAAAGGAAAAAGAGAGAGAGAAAAAGGAAAGAGAGAAAGAGAGAGAAAAAAGAAGAAAACACAGAAACTCATCGTGGTTCTTGACTGTTTTTTATATATTATTGTTGTTGTTATTGTTGTTGTTATTATTATTATTTACCCATATTGGAGGATAGGAGAAGTCTATAAGTGGGTTGCAAAAAAAAAAAAAAAAAAAAAAAAAAAAGAGGAATCTTCTTCACTCTAAATCACTTTCTTTGCTGGACTGGGATATTAAATATACGACACATCCAGGAGTTTATTGGAGCGCAGACTGATGGCGCAAAGGGTAGGTTTAAATCTCCAACACTTACCTATATATAAATCCTCTCTTAAGAGGGGCCTGTCCGATTTGCTCTCCTCTGTTGCTGATGATGATGGCGGCCACTATTAAAAAATAGCAGCAAAAATTATTCACTAGCTTTTTGTGTGTGTGCGTGAGTGTCTCTCTGTGTGTGTCTCTCTCTGCAATTGTTCCACGCTTTTTTCCTCTCCAGCTTTTCCCCCAGCAGCGCGATTTCCCTGCTCTCTGCCTGCTCAGTAGCACGGGTTTCACAGGGGAAAGCTTGCTGCTGCTGCTGCTGCTGCTGCTGCTGCTGCTGCCGCCGTTACTGCCGCTGCTGCCTAGGAAAGACTAAGAAATACATATGTGTGTCTGTGTATATACGAACGTATATATATGTATACACATATAGCTGCCTTTTTTTTTTTTCTTTTTTTTTTTTTTTTTGTCTCTGGCTTTGACAAGGACAAGGGGAATTGCTACTAAAAAATGTTTCTGGTAACTTTCAGATTATTTCCCCCTTTATCTTCCCCCCCTCCCCCCCGATGCACCCTACCTTTCCTCTCTCCTTCCCAGTGTTGATTTATTTATATAGTTGCTTTTGATTCTGCTTGTTTATTCATTTATATTTTATTTTTTTTGTTCTTCCTTTCTAATGCAGAGTAACTCTAGTTTCTCTCCTCCGTTTCCTTCCTTTTCATCCCCGTTTCCTTGTTAGGGTTTCTCCTGCCCGTGCTGAAGAGGACCATCTCCCCCCGCACCCACAGGCAGGCACACACACTTTCCCCCTTTACCTCTCCCCGCACCCCCACTCCTCCCTCAGCCTCTCCAGCCTCTGCTCCCGATCCCAGTTGATTTCATTTTGCACATTTCTCTCTCTGTTGTGGCTGTTCTCGTTTTGTTTTGCTCTGTTTGTGTCTGTCCGGGTGCTTTACTCTCTTCTGACTTTTGTTGTTGTTGTTTGTTTGTTTTGGTTTGTTTTGGTTTGTTTTTTTTTTTTTTTTTTTTTTTTTTTTTTTATTCCCCTCTCTCTCTCTCTCTCTCTCTCTCTCTTCCCCTCTTTCTCTTTCTTTCTTCTCTTCCGGCCCGTTTTTTGACAGTACGATGAGCTGCCCCACTACGGCGGGATGGACGGAGTAGGGGTGCCGGCGTCCATGTACGGGGACCCCCACGCCCCCCGGCCGATCCCCCCGGTGCACCACCTCAACCATGGGCCGCCGCTCCACGCCGGCCAGCACTACGGCGCCCACGCCCCGCACCCCAATGTCATGCCGGCCAGCATGGGCTCCGCTGTCAACGACGCCCTGAAGCGGGACAAGGATGCGATCTACGGGTAGGTGCCGCCGGGCCGCCCGGCGCCGCGGCCCGGCCCCCGGTGCCCCCGGTGCCGGCGGAGCGGCGAGGGCAGGAGCGGGGCGGGCGGGCGGGCGGCGGCGGCCCCCGCCGAGCCCCGCAGCGGGGCGGGGGGAGCCCCGGCGGGAGGGCGGCGGCGGGGAGCCCCCGGCCGCCCGCTCCGCAGGGACACCCGCGCCGTGGCCCCGCCGCTCCCACTGCCAGCGGTCGCGGGACCGGGGCAGTCCCTGGCTGACCCGCGGGGAGCGCGTCCTGGAAAAGCAGAACTCGCGGGGAGAGAGGCTGGGTTGGGGGGAGGTGGTGGGGTTTCCTTGTCTTTCTTTTTTCTTTTTATTTCCCTTTTTTTTCCTTTCTTTTTTTTTTTTTTTTTTTTCCTTCCCCCCTCCCACCCACCACCAGCCCCCCTCCCCTCCCCGCCTGGGTTTTTTGTTTTTCTAGGAAAGGCCCCAGTTAGGAGTTCAGATAGGAGAAGCGGCTCTCATTGCTCTGGATTTTAGTTGGAGAAGTGTTGTTCTGGTGTTCTCCTTCGTGCCATAATAACACTTCCAACACTGTAAATAAAGAGCTATTCACATCGCGGAAGGTAGTAAGAATAAAAGGGATTCGCTTCTCGTAAGCAGCTCTTCCCTGAGACAGAAGGAATAAATACACTGGGGGCACTGAGCTGAGTTTTCTATTCAGAAAAGAAAGAACATGAGGAAAAAGAAACACGTACCCAAAACTCAAGCCTGTGCCAGGGCATTGCTTGGGGGGGAATGACACCGATTCCCTTCAGTGCCTTTTAGAAAAAAATACTAAATGATCCTAAAAGGAGAGATAGTAACATCTATGACAGAGTGTGGGGCCTTGATCAGGCACCAAAGGGGAAAAGAGACAAATGCATGATAACTACTTAGCACGCAGATAATTTTTTTTTTTTTCTGACTACACCAACTATGGGAAAATATTTCGCGAAGTGCTCCCTCCCTCCACCCCCTCCCCAGCTCACTTATCTGGACAGCTGGTATTTTACTTGGGTGTGCTTCCCAAGCCAGGAAACTTCACCACATTTTTGTTAGCAGGCCCCTTGAAAAATAAAATTACGTATTAAGTAGTTTGCAGTTTGCCTGGCCGTGCTTCACATTTTAGGTCATAGCTGGAGGGTAGGGATGGGATCTTCCAGGTTTCGCGTTATTTTAAGCTGTGGCGAAAAGTGTAAGATTCCCAGCTGAGCTGCTGCCGGCGTGAGCGTGTTTGGTGCCTTGTGCGGTTGGAGGAGAGGTCACTTTTGTCCTCATCTGGGGGGACTGCACGGGGGGATGTTGCTCGGGCATTGCAATTTCAAGAGGGGGGGAAAAAAAAAAAGAAAAAAAAAAAAAAAAGAAAGAAAAAGAAAAAAACAACCCCCCCAAACCAACCCACCACCAAATCTAGCATTTTTATTTCAAAATGTTGTTCTCCCTTGCTCTGCCCGACGCGGTACTGAGAGGCTGCAGAGCGTGGCCGCGTCCGTGTGTCCGTGTCTGTGTGTCCGTGCGTTTTTTAAAAAAAAAATACTTGTTGATTAGAGCTCTTCTTTCCCCCTCTCCCCCCACCTCCTCCCCTCTCTTTGTGTGCCACTGCCCGGTAGGCACCCGTTGTTCCCCCTCTTAGCTCTGGTCTTTGAGAAGTGCGAGCTGGCGACCTGCACGCCCCGGGAGCCCGGCGTGGCCGGCGGGGACGTCTGCTCCTCCGACTCCTTCAACGAGGACATCGCCGTCTTCGCCAAACAGGTCCGGCACCTCTCCCCCCGCCCCGCTCCTTCCCAGCGCCCCCGCCACCTCCTCGGCTTCTCGACCCGCACGGCCGGGCGCTCGCAGGGGGCAGCCCCCCCCCCGCCTCCCCTCCCCAACTCCGGCACCCCCTCTCCGGCCCTGGGGGGGGGGGGGGGGGGGGCGGGAGGGTTGCGGGCTGGCGGCCCGGCCGTCTCTGACCCTGCTCCGCCGGGATCCCCTCCGCGCTGCCAGGCTGAGGCTCCCGGCCCTCGCCCTCCCGCCTTAGCGAAAGGGAAACGTAACTGTGGCCGAGTTTGGGAGGCAGAGGGAGCGGGAGCGAGGCACAGACCAAGGGGAGAAGGCTGCGGTGGCAAGGGCGGCCGGCCGGGCCCCGGGCTGGCAGGAGCGGGGCAGCCCGGGTGGCTCCGGGGAGCCCAGCCGGGTTTCGGCCCGACCTGGCCCGGCTGGTTTTGTCCCGGGGGGGGGGGGGGGGGTTGTCCCCCGCTTCGAGTGATTCGAGTTACAGGGCTGAGGAGAGAAGCAGTAATTCACGCCGCTTTTCGTTCTTACAGGTCCGCGCTGAAAAACCACTTTTTTCTTCAAATCCAGAGTTGGACAATTTGGTAAGGCCTGCTCCCCTCCTCTGCTCCCTCCCCCCCCCCCCCAACACCTCCACCTCCCCCGCCTTCGCCCTTCCCACCCCCGGTGCGGGCCGCCGGCAAGTGCCCTCCGCCGAGCGGGCGGCGGCCCTGGCACCCCGGCACCCCGGCACCCCGCACCCCGCACCCCGGCACCCCGCACCCCGCACCCCGGCACCCCGCACCCCGGCACCCCGGCACCCCGGCACCCCGGCACCCCGCACCCCGGCACCCCGCACCCCGGCACCCGGGCAGGGCCAGGGGCTGGGACGCCGCAGTCAAGGGGCTTCAAAGATCTGCACTTTTAAAGCGAGCCGGGGCGAACTCTCGAGCCCCGACGCACTGCAAAGCCGTGTTTGAAAGCCACGGGAAGCTAAAGTGAAGGAAATAACTGCTTAAGAAGAGAGAGCGGGAGATTTCTAACCTAATTCTTTTGCTAATGTGAACGATTTCAATATTCAAAGTGCCTAAATCCGCTTGTAAAGAAGATGCCAAACTATTCATCCTTCCCCCCCCTCCCCTTTCTCCTGCGGGCGGTGGGGGGGGGGGGGGGTGGGAGCGTGTGTGTGACCCCTTTGCGGACCCTCAGGGATGAGGGCCGGGTGTTGAGAGGGAGCGAGGAAAAGAGGAAGAGGTTTTCTCCAAGATCGTGGTAATAAAGCACTAATCACCGCTCCTGGAATAAATATGATAAAAATCAAGTGCTTAGGTTAAAGTTGATCAAAATTGTTCAAGCGTGACCAATGAGCTAAAATCCTGGATAATGACTGCGCGCCCTGGCAATCCCCTTCTCCCCCTTGCCCACTCGGGCTCGCAGCTCTGCGCAGCCCCCGTGCTCCTGTCTCCCACGTAACCCCTTGCTCAAAACTTTCTTGCAGATGATCCAAGCAATACAAGTACTAAGGTTTCACCTTTTGGAATTAGAAAAGGTAAGAGCCACGGAGGGGGGCGGGGGACAAGTCGTTCCCTCCCTATACCCCCATGTTCCCCCCCCCCCGCCCTCCCTCCCCAACCCCCCCGAGTGTTTGGTAGGACTTGTAAACATGGCCAGAGGAAAGAGGGGAAACGCAGTGTGATCCTGTAACCTGTGCCATCAGAGCATGTGGCACCCGACAATCATGCCCAACCCGGATCGTTTTTTTGGGTTGTTTTTTTTGTTTGTTTGTTTTTTTGTTTTTTTTTTTTTTTTTTTTGTGTGTGTGTTTTTGTTTTGTTTTGTTTTGTTTTTTCCATCGTAATTGCAACCAGGCATTAAAAGTTATTAACCCCCCTTCCATCCTTCTTACCCCTTCCCTCAGCAGAAGCTCTTTTCCTGACTCGGAAGTAGTATGTTTAACAAAAAGAGAAATGAAAGCACTCCTGCCTTTCTCCAGCTCTGGCAGGCATATTAACCCCGAGCAAGCCCTAGCTGTTTGGGAGAGGCAGGGGGCCCCTGCGCGGCGTGGGGAGGGGGCTGTGCCCTGGGACGGGGACGGCTCTTCCCACAGCCTCAGCCAGGAGCTTCGCCTTACTGCTCCCGGCCACTTCAGACTTTTTTTTTTTTTTAGCCCCGGTTTAAACCGATCCCGTCCCGAGTGACTCGTTGTACCTGTCTGGGCTGTGTACGCTCCAGAGATACTGCATGGGTCCAGCTCCCTGTGTTCTGATGTTATCATGAAATCGGATTTTCCTCTGCACACCAGACTGAGCCCACTATCTCTCTCTCTCTCTAACTTGTTGCTGCGGCAAGTCTCTAGAGAATAATATGTGCTGCAACAATTTCTCTATTGTTTCCTTGCCTTCAACTATTGTGCCCCTTAATTAGAGTTACTTGTGGAGTAGATCAGAGGGTTGTTTTTGCTACCAAAAAAAAAAACAAAACCACAAAAAACAAAACAAAAAAAAAACCCAAACCCAAAACCCCAGCATAAAACCAAAGTTGCAATCCAATATTTTGCCATTACTGACACTATTATTCTTGTCACTGTTTTCAGGTTCATGAATTGTGCGATAACTTCTGCCATCGGTACATTAGTTGTTTGAAAGGAAAAATGCCAATAGACCTTGTTATTGATGAAAGGGATGGCAGCTCCAAATCAGACCACGAAGAACTCTCAGGATCTTCCACAAATCTAGCCGATCATGTAAGTCCTTCTGATTTCTTTACGGCTCTTTTAAAGACTTCAACCTCCTTAGAGGACCTGTCCCTGATTTAATTGTTTTGCTGTTGTTGTCTATTATTATTATTATTTATTATTATTGTTGTTGTTATTATTATTACTACTACTTTAACCTCTTGCAAGCTGGGACCCCATCTTTACACTTTCTTCCCTCTTGCCTTATGAAGCTGTACAAATGCAAAAGGTTCCTTCTGTTTCCATCTGCAAAGCAGCGAGTTTGCAATGGTTTGTAAAGTTTCCTGGTCTGGGCGGCTTGGAGAGCTAGCAAACTGTCGGTTTGATGTGGGGCTCGGTGTTTTCTCCTCTTCCTTGCCAACTCTGTAATCAATGCAGCAATGTAAGGAAACAGAGACAAGAAAGTTAGGGAGAAAGTTTGCTGATTTGCTCCCCCCTCCCCTCTCGTGGGGATGACAAGTGATGAGAATTATTGGCAATACTACACTGCATTAAAAAAAAGGGGTTAGCACATTAGAGTTTCCAATGCTTGTGCTTTATAGCAACTTATTGTCAGAATATGGACTTATTGCCAAACGCCTGAAGCATCTTCATAATAAAAGACAGTAACCTTGATGAAGCAATTATTAACAATGTATTACAGAAAGCTGGAGAGAATGATGATTGAGTAACCGTAGGTTAGCGGTTGATTTTAACACTTTAGGAGTTGGTGAATTAGTGTTATGTGTGTAGGACTGAACGTTGGTGTGCGTGGTGAGGAGAGTGCCTTTGTTTTTCCGGGTTTTGGAGCGGCTCTTGTGATCCTTCAAAAGATGTAGACGCGGAGAGACTTCGGGATGTGAAGGGAAAGATTGCAGCTGGTACCGCAGAAAGGGGAAGGAATAGCTCTGGTTAAAAAGAGTGGGTGTGAACTCCAGTTTATTTATAGGAACGCATCCCTGGGGGGGAAAGGGGTTTACACAGTTTTAGAATCAATTGAACTCATAATCTAAATGATACAGTCTAATATTTTAGCGGTTGAAATATTAATTTAACACCCGGTGTGAAGTTAACCATGCTTTCTGCACAGGCGCCTGCCTTTATTTCCCAGTGTGTTAAGAAGAGTAGCTGTAAGCCTAGGGAGAATGAGCTTTCTAGGAGCTTTTGTTTCCTTTGAAAACATGTTGTTTGTGTGTGTATTTGATAATTACATTAGACCTGGACCGAAGCTGAATTGGGAGATAAAATAATAATAAATTATTCTCAATGCCCCCCTTCTGGCACAGCTGAGTTACAGAGCCCGGGAAATATTTTTTGGACCCAAGCCTTAGCTTTCATTTTCTCATTTGTATTCAGTAAACATTGCAGAACAAGGCTTTTGCGATGTTTTACATTTTAAATCTATTATTTTGAAAGAAAAAATTGTATGCAGAGGTTCCTGAAAGTTTCTCTGCTTATCAGCTATCTCACACGTAGAGAACAAACTCCATGAGGCACAACATTATTTCAAAAATATTTGTTTTATGACATTTTGCAACTCTAAATTTGAGTGCATAAGTATTCTGGGAGAATACTAGAAAAGAAATTGAAATAAGTGGCAACCTGAAAGATAGGGGGTCATTATGTATAATTCAGAGCAATGGGGAAAAAAAGTACATGTTTCTCCAGTACAGTTTCTTTACAAGAGTGTGTTTCAAGTGGAAGTGTAGAAATGGAGCATGCTTATGTTTATATTGAAGAGATTAGATAAACTAGCCTGTTTAGGGTTCTGGCAGATGGCGAATGCTCAAGCCAATTTGCAGTGCTCCATTATAATATTTAAATTCACACACAATGATAGGACAGGGGTGGAGGGGGTTAGCATTTTGATAATTTGATAACTATTATCTTCCTTAAGAAGAATCTCCTCTTGCTTTTGTGGCCCAAAACCCAAACTCAAATAAATATGACAACCCATTTATCTTGCACCCGTTAGGGTTTACCACTTCATTGGGTATTATAATTTAAAGCCTTTTATTTCCTGGAGATTTGAGCTATAACATTTTTACTTTAGCCCCCTGCTATTTGTTTTGAAAGGAAGCAATAATTTGTGCAACCAGAACACCAACTGGGAAATGAAGAGTTGTATCACATAGTTACATTTTATTCATGCGTTTTGGGAAATGTGTCTCCTTATTGGATTTTTTTTTTTTTGTATATTAGCTTGTTTTCCCAACAAAACTTTAACACTCTTTTATAGCTTAGTCAGGCTACCGTGTGTGTACACATTTATATGTACAAGGTTCCAGCAGGAAGAAATCCACTTTTTTTCATAAAGAGGGAAAAGCTTTTTAGAAATGGCTAATGTAAACATGCAGGACTATCAAAACCCAAGCTATCATTTGTGAGCATCTACCTGAAAATGTTGTAGTTCAAGCATGCAAATTTGTCCAATTTGACTCTCCAGGTTTATTTTTTCATTTGCTTTGATATGCATATTTAATATATAGCCTCAGGCTAGATCTCATTTGGTGAAAGTTGGTGCAGGGGTGATGATGAGCCACTTCAGAAGGACAGAGACAGCATGTTGTTTCCTCTGTTTTATGTATTGGCCCACTATTCTGATCCATGGGTCTTCCCCTCATGGTTTTATTTGCACATGAAATACTAGGAGCATTTCAACTGATTAGCTATGAATAATGATAGCCAAAAAGAAGTGTAGGTTAATTTACTGTGTGCCAAGGTTTCTCTTGTGGAGGTGACAGTTTGTGACAGCTGTTTGACACCCCAAAAATCCATACACCTCTATTCTTATTAAGTGGTAAAAAGCTACACTGTGTGTGTTTAATGTGAATGTGAGGGGTGGTAGCCGTGACAGTGGCAGTGCTGAACTAGGAACTATGGCAGCTCTCAGTTTTATTCCTTTGCTAGACCTGAAAGCAGGCATAAGGGAAAGTAAGAGGAAGAATTGTAGGATTAGCCAGTATTTACCATAGGACTTTAAATGGGGTACTCAAATAGTGCATGCTTCCCTTTTCAAAATCTACTGCTTTACTATTTGTATGACTTAATTGGCAACCAAAACCAAAATCAACAAAGGAATGAACTCTTCAGAGGTATACCTGTGCTGGAAAAGGGAGACAGCTGTAAGTGGTTGTGCTATACATGTTTGGTAATAAATGTGTTTATCGAATTTTATTTTAGTGCGCTATTAACTGTTATGTAATACAGTAAATGTAAAGGGTCCAGGGACTTGGTAGATCAAATAACGCAGCGCTGGTCACAAGAAGCTGAAACTTTTGTTATTACTCTGCTGTGTTTAGTAAATATAACAGCCCATAATTAGTGTTTGAATTTTTAACACCCTCATATTTTTTTATTGCTCTGAGGTATTAGCTGTAGATGGGAAGAAGGTAATTACAGCTATGCCCTGGCTGAACTAGATCAGTTAGGGGAAAAAAAAGTATAAAAGAAAAGAGGAAAGAAACCTTTCTAGCTGCAGTTCAAGTTGAGTTTCCCAGCACAGACAATTTTTTATTGTTCAATATAAACATTCTGGGCCCTATCCTGCATTGTGTATTCAGCCTAAAATATCTGTTGAGATTGCCGACAAATTTTTTTTGTTTTGTTTTGTGTTTTTTTTTTTTTTTATTATTTTGAGCTATTGAAATCTGAAAAATGTCATGCTTGTAAAATTTGGAGATTTTTAAACTTTTTTGAGCATATGATAACATTTTGCACTTTAATTACATTTCTTTTGTACCTGGCTTCACCTGGTGCCACACAAGTCTGCCTTTAGCACAAACATACTCTGAAGCCTAGTAATTCTCCCACAGAAATTTATGGCTCTCCTTCCACTGGCTTTCGTGGGAGCAGGATCAGGGCCTCAGTCTTTTTTATATTTGTTTATATGTTCTAGTCAATTTGAAGCTGAGAGGTAACAATATACAGATCATCATTTATAAAATATAATTAAAAATGGATAGAAATATATATATACACGTCTCTTTTTTTTTAGAAAAGAACTGTTGACAGATTAGAAATCCAACACCTTAGCTGGAAGAGAGAAATATTAGTCTGAATATTAAACCTTTCAGCTCTCAAATGAGGATATACTTTTAATTTGTACTTTTGGACATCCAGACATTTTAAATTTCTTTCATATTTCTTGAAGAATGCTCTGTGTGAATTTCTGACATTTTGCAGATGAGAAAAAAAAATAAAAATAGGGTAATATATATCTGTTCCAGTTATATAATTAAACCTTTAGATAATATTTCTCTGAGTAATGAGGAAGTAATTGGGGGACTGATGCTACAATCTCTCGGTTCGTCACACTTTGACGGACTTCAGTGGGAGTTTTGAGTATGCCAGAAATGCAGGATCAGACCCCAAAGGTGCCCTTTCTATTTGTAGTGTATCAGAAGGGAAACTAAGTAGCTAACAGCAACAATAATAAGGCAAACTTTTTTTCTTTTTAATGACCAAATTTCTTAGTATGTGGCTGAAGACTTAGGACATTATGGTAGGCCCTGTACTTTCTGAAGGGGAAAGGAGCATCAGGGACTTCCCGAGACTGTAGAGAATGTTGTGTATTTCCTCTTTTTGATGGGCCAAGGTACTCTACAGTCAAAGTTAACCTACAGCTCAAATCGGAGTGTTTTAACTTTAATCTCAGTTCTCTCAAACTGAACCGATAATGTATTTCACTATCTATTTGACGCGGGTGTTCCCTCTTTGGTTTGAGTTGTCTATCAGTCTAGATGAAGTGTAGCCACACAGAATGACGTAGAAGGACAACTGAAAAAACAACAAAACCCTGATTTTTCAAGTCTCAGTTCCTTGCTGACAGGTGGATTACATGTCTGATTTCAATCTTAATTGGAAAATACAAAGCATGCCGCTTTTCAGAACAGTGCCACGTTCTAAGAGTGTCAAAAATTCCCCCTGACAGTTTCCTCAAATGCAAAATCAAGGGACAAGAATTAAAACTCGTACATATATACACATACATATACAAATACCTGATAGATCGCAATGCCTTGTGCTTTGTTTAAATTGTGTAATCCTGATACAAAAAAGTTATCATATTAAATATGATAATTATCTGTAAGAAAATAAACCTTGGCAATATCAGGAGTAGCCTTTTTTAGAAAGAATAGATATCGTGTCCAATTAGAGTTTTTCATGGCTCATTTACTTGTTGAAAGTTTCTTTACATAGTAAGTTTATTATTACTGCACTCCACAACAGTCTCTAAGATACCATCCTGAACTTTATACATATAAAGCAGACAGATGCATACACAGAAATGCATGTACATGTATGTGTATGGGTTTCTATGTCCGGCATAGTATATCATCTTTTGATAAAAGGTAGTTCCTAGATACAGATTTTTGTGGTGTCAGTCACGTCAGTTGTTCCACTGTGTTTACAGGTGTTACTGGTAAAAACAAGGTGAGCAGGATTTGACTTGTATTTGGGCGGGAAAATGCCATCCGTACCACCCGTTCAGTTTTGTGTTTGCAAAATTAATTTACCGGAGCAACCTCCAGACCTTTGAATCCTACCATCTTCACAAAGAACAAGCTCTACAGCTGTTGTAGTTTAATTTATGAAAGTAAGTTGTGTCTTATTTGTTCCTGCAAGATCAAGGAGTTTGTCCGTTTCATCTGAAAAAATGTAAGGACCTGATCCTGTCACAGTTGTATACTTAAAACTTCAGTTAACATCTGTAAGCCAAATCCTGCTCAGTTTACTCACATGGGTATCAGCTGGCCTGATTGATTTTACTTCCCAGTTATAAATAAGAAGCGAATTCCTTATGGTTAATTGAGTCTTTAATATCACCATAAAAAGCAGTGTGAGATCAGAATCAGCCCTAGCGGGACTACATACACTCACAAAAAATTAGCCAGACTTTACCCAGTGGAAATTCTGGACATACAGAGTAAGAGTTGCAATTTAACAGAAGGTTATCTTATATAAAATTTCTGTGTTACAACGTCTCTGTTCAAGAAATCCTGTAGTGGTTAAAAACTCTTACAGTTTCCACCAGATTTGCAGCATCGACAAAAGAGTAACACGTCAGATTGGCTTTGTATACCAGGAGACTCTTGTCCTTTCTGTTGCTCTTTTCTAGATTTAGCAAAATTCAATGGTGGTGCTAAATCAATTTTTTTTTAACTTTCAAGGGAAAAAACACTGGCAAAATTGTGTTTTCTAGGGAAGGCTGTGCGTGTAAATGAGAAACAGTGGATAGCAGCGGAGTGATCTCCTGTGGCCCTGCTAGTACAAGCTTTCCCCATATTGTCTCCTGCTTTTATATTAATTACAACTTGCATTATCAGCTGCGAGTCTGTAGCCCAGCAAATAGAAAATACTGCCCCTGGAGACCTAGCTTCTTGTATCTATTTTCCATCTCCTTCTATTGTGCTCTACTCAGTATTCGCTGCTTTTCTCCTGGTAACACTGCTCTTTAACACAATTAGGTAAGAGCAAGAGGAGCACCATATTTGACTCCCAATTATAAAAACTACTGGGAATAGATACATGTGTGCTGTTTACCTTCTATGGTATCTGGCATTAGTTTAGGTCATACGTGTGTGAAAATTTTATAGTATGCACACGTACACAAAACAAGCAATTGCGTTTTGGCAGACATCATCCACACTCCTCAATGTCTTTCTACAAAGTATATTATTAAACTTGCAAGAAGATATGAAAAGGCATGCTATCAGTTTGTGTAATTTATCTAAAGCTGTCTGGTTTTCTTTTTTTTTTTTTTTTTTTTTTACAGTGGGATAGCTTAATACAAATTTCATTGAAATTAATAGTAAAATTGCAATTAATGTTAGTGGGCGTTAGACTGGGATTTCTTTAGGCACCGGAACTATACTGATAAAGTGTTTTCAGTGAAGTACACTGTTGATGTGTCATTTGGTCCCATTTTTTTTGTGAAGACATACATAAAATAAGTACTAATGATTAGGCATTTGGCCAAGAAGTTTTTCTGGAGGGATGCAAAGTTGGAAACAGGCTAGGGGAGAAAAAGAAGTTCACTAACATGTACAAGGATCGTAGTCCAAAGCAAAAGAATGCTGCCTTTTTATGAGGCTGTAAACTCCACCCCTAGAGTTATTTGTAATTTTTCATAATATTAAAGCCTAGCTATTTCCCTCCCTTTCAAATTCCTCCAACATTCTACTGCTGCATCTTGTAAATATCCCATCTTATTATTCCTGTACTTCAACAAAATTCTGCTAAATTGCTTCCTCAAGAAAACTGTCACAAGAAAAACATTGAATTCCCAATCAATACAGTCTGTCTTTCTAAAACAGTATCTACAAACTGAGGTCAAGAACAACTCAGCCTGGTAGAGACAGCAAGTGTTTTCAGCTGCGGGAAGTCTTATTCAGTGATCCTTTCCAAATCGTTATGGTTTTGAAACAGAAAGGCCGGTCTAGCTTTTGAAATACTGTATGATAGGTTTTGGATGACATTTGCCTTAAAACATAGCTGAGGTGTTACCAGTTAATTATTGTAATTTTCATATGTGTGATAAGGAGCTCCAACAGCAGCCAGCTTAAGAGAGCCTGCAGTGCATAAAATTAACATAGCTCACTGTGTTCCCTGAAAAGTTTAGCCTAGGTGAACATGTTGCAATTATTACATTTTCTAAAAGGACGTTCCAGCCTGATGTTGTTGGAGGGCTAAACTCATGCTATGCTATTGTTTCTTTTCTTTTTCATGTATTTCTTCTAGCTCTTTATCTGATTACCATCCGGCAAACAGCTGACGCTAAGAGGCTGCAGAGGGCTGAAGAGCTCCTGTCTGCTGTTTGCCTTCAGCTTGAAGCTATTTGAGTGGCTTCCTAACTCAGAGATAAAAAGAGAAGCTCATAGGCACAACTGTGTTTTAATCCAGGCTGTAAAGAAACTTGCTCGGTTTTTGCATTT
Organism: Tyto alba; assembly: GCF_018691265.1. Classification (NCBI taxonomy): domain Eukaryota; kingdom Metazoa; phylum Chordata; class Aves; order Strigiformes; family Tytonidae; genus Tyto; species Tyto alba. The sequence goes on from NW_024881280.1 coordinate 15,392,330, forward strand.
TATTTCCATCTGAACTTTTTGCTAACCCTATTTTCAAGTTTTTGAGGGTTTTTTTTAGTAACATCTGGGCTGATTGAACTTTTGGGACTTCTCATCTTTCCTTCCACCTGACGCTGTAAAATGATGGTAAAAGGTTTTTCTTTTCTTTTTTTTTTCTTTTTTTTTTTTTTTAATTAAATGAGGGAGGGGGCTACTGTATTAATAACAATTTCCAAGACCTAATGAATACAACAATGTCAATGAATATAAAATACTACTGTTTAGTGGTATTTTTTTTCCTGTTGTGGTTCTATGTGAGGAAAAGTAGATCAGTCTTCCAGGTTTTGGAGGGGGTGGTGGGTTTGTGCCATAAGTGCTGTCGGTTGTGCTGACAGGTTAGGTAAATTTTGGATCCTGGCTTGTCTTCTGATTTTACTCATATTTTTCTGCCATGAAATGTGGGTGCATGTGTGTGTCTGTGTAAGGTGAAGGGGATTTGGATCCTTCTTACCCTTTGGTCACACAGGGCTTTACTGGAAAACTTTTGAAGTCATGGATTCTTCCTTTTGTCTCTGCTGCGATCCGGGTCAGGCCCGTTAGATTTATGTTACTAGGTATTGTAGCAAGCTGTTATTTGGCAGTTCTATTTTGCATTGCTATATAGCATGTGGTACTAATCAGTGCTAGGAGATTACTTTGAGATGTTCCAATATATATTTTGGGACCTGATTCCAATCACACTTACACTGAATTCTACAAGGGGTAAATCAGTTGATTTTGTTGAATTTATTCCTACTAAATGTCAGGGTAGATGAGGTCAGTATCAGTCCTGCTCAAAGAATTTATCCAAACTTGTCACTTGCTGATTTCAGGATCTTCTTGCACTTTAATAGTCCAGTGTTATTTCTCAATAAAGATTTGAAATGCAATCAAACTTAAGAAGCAACAGCTTTTTGTTTGTTTGTTGTTTGGTTTGGTTTTTTTTTTGTTTGGTTTGGTTTTTTGAGGGGGGATTTTTCATTTGTTTTGTTGCTGAATTATTATAATGTGCTTGATTTAAGTTGTCACATACAGGTGACAAGTAATGCAGGTCCAGCCCCTAGTCTGATCTGTTTCATGTGTTCTTGCTCTCCTTTTCTGCCAGAGGAAATTCCATCTCTTGCCTGCCTTCATGTGGTGCTGATAAAGCTCTTCCTGTACAGTAGAATTCCTGTTTTCCTTTAAGCAACAGCAGGGTATTGGGAATGATCAGGAAAGGGGAGGAGGACAGGAGGAGAATACACTCCACAAAGTAGCACTAAACTGCAACATTAAGTTTTCCTCACTTACCCTTTTAAATAGCAGCTCTTCACTCCGGGAAAGACAATATTCAATAAATTGGAAAGCTCAGATGAACTATGTGACTAACGTACAGTAGTTGAGGTCTCACTTAACCAAGTTTTGCAAACTTTGTATGTCTGTCTTCTGTGTTCCCTTTTGATGAGTTTTATGCATAGTAATGTAGAAAGAATTACATAAAAATCACTATACACTTTATTTTATATAATCACCTGGTGGTTATTCTTGACAATACTTGTAAGTGAACTGTTAGAGTGATAAATCTAGGAAGTCTTTTGAAATGTGTCATAACAAGGTGGTGATGGGGGGGGAGGGGGGGATGTGAGGAAGCATCTTTCTTGGTATATAATGTCCTTCAGAGAAAGCTTGCTTTTTCCCTCACAACTTTGCATTTGCTTGAAGTTTTTCTAGCATTCAAATGGTGAGAGAGGTTAGGGTGTGAGGACATGTTCCTCTCCCATGCACGTTCTCCTCTACTTCTTGAAACAGTTTCCCTCCCCTTCCTCTCCCCTCCCATCTCTAGTCAGTCTGGAAAAGCAGTGTGGGAGGTAGTTTGCATAACAGCTGTCCTGATCCAAATGTGAACACCTAGTATCATAAACTGCAGGTTGATGTTCTCCCCTCCACTCCCCTGTATAGCTCATTAAGGAACTTTTTTATTCTCCCTTGAAATATTGTTCTGCAGTACTATTCAAACAATTAAAACCAGACAACTCTTTGGAAAGTTTAAAAAAGAAAAAAAATCCGTCCTTTATTTTATCAAGTAAATCTTTGTACCTCTTCTGCTTGTCTTTCCTGAAGAATTGTTACACTGTGCAAACAGTGTCAGTCTTTGGCACATTTCACAAATGCTAATGTGTATACTTTTCCCCCCTCCCCTCCCCTCTTCTCCCCGTTTTCTTTCTGTTCTTCATTTGCTATTGGAATGGGAACTGTGGAAAAAATTCCTTGGCACTCTGACACCAGAATCCTTCATCTTGGAGAGACCACGATGATGCAACCTCAACGCACTCGGCAGGCACACCGGGGCCCTCCAGTGGGGGCCATGCTTCCCAGAGCGGAGACAACAGCAGCGAGCAAGGTAAAAGGTCAAACTTTTTCCCTCCGCAAAGTAGGCATGACTAAAATAACTCCAGCTTTTTTTTTACTATATCAGTACATCTGCCTTAGAGTAAACATGGAGTGGCAGACTTGCAGTATAATCAGCTGTAACTTAGGGAGACGGTATTTCCTTTTCCTAACCCACTTAGCTGCATTTTATTATTATTTCAAAGCGAAATATCTAATCTTCAAACAAGCTTTGTAATAACAATTGATTAGTTCTGCCAATTCCTTTACAAATTTGGTTATCTACAGTTTATTTTTGTGTGCTGTAAGTAAATAAAATGACAGACATACTCTCCAGCTGTGATGCAGTTGTTTGAGCTGTGTTATAGATGGAGAATTAAACCTGTAGTTTTAGCTGTGGCAGAGACTCCTATATGAAGTTATGAAGCTGCTAAATTATATAAAGTAGAAGCAAAACCTGAACTGGACAGAAAAATGTTTCTTGCAATGTTTGCTTGTAGAGACTTGTTTATGCTGCTGAAAATCTGAATTCAGAATTGTAAATAGAGATGTACTTGAACTGTAAAACCTGTGCTGGATCTATACAGTGAAGCCTTCTCAAGGGTTCAGGAGGTTTGATTATTATTTCAGGGTTTTTTGTTTTATTTCCTACTGCACTGCACCTCGTGTGTGGTCATCTGCATCCATGCTGAGCGAGTGTCAAAGGCTGTCATTCTGATATGATAGTGTTTTACACTTGCTCATTAGAAGTGTAAGTGACTCCAGAAGGTATAAAAGTCAAGATTTCAGTGCTAAAAGTTGGGTAAAGATGGTCTACTGTCACTCTTGAATCTTGACTCAGAACTGATTTTTTTTCTTCTTTTTTAAAGACCAAAGTTTAAGGTGAGCTCTGTTCTTGTTTTCCTTTGTAAACATGGTAAGCCTCAGCAAGTGAGTGAGACATTACATTTATAAGGTCTTACGATTTGCTCTCTCCATCTCGTGCACCTGGGGATTGCGCATACCCAACAGAGCCAACTGACAGGTCTGCCATCCAACTGGCCAAGTGGGATCCCAAAACTGGAGAGGGGAGCAGCCTTCAGGGCTTGAGCTGCCATGACTAGCCTCATGCTCTGGGCCGCTTCCCACCACGGTATTCGCCACGCTAAAACATCGGAGCAGATATGTAATTTCACGTCTCTCACGTGGCCCACTGCTTGGCACAGAGCTAGACCCCCTCATCTGTCTCATGATCTGGTGTAGTACCCACTGCGATTCTAGGAACTTGAAAAGTTTGTTTCTGGTAGAGTGGTTTGGGTTTGTCTCCTATTTGTATGAATTGTTTATACATTTGTAATCTTATTGCTGATAGAAGGCAGCCATGGCACAGGGTGTGATCCAGCTCTAACATGAGTCACACGGGACTTTTTTCTATGTGGTTGTATCAGACCTGTACAAGGCCCAGCATGAACTATTACAGCTTCAGCAGCTACTGAAAGGGAGAACTTGACTGCTAAGCAGTAAATCGGTGTTACATTAGCTGGCCATAGACTTTACTATTGATCAAATGTTTACACTGTCTACTGTGGCTAAGATGCTTGGTGTAGCAGATGATCATTTGCATACTTAAAAATGATTCCTCCGAGTCATCTGCCACAGTGTGTTCATTCCACCCTTAGGTAAGAAATTTTCTCACACCTGTATCTCTACTCTGCCCTAGCAACCCCTTAGAAATTAGAAGAGTTTCTTCATCACGCCATGCTTGATGTAAAGAATCCCCTGTATCAGCATCCAGGGGGCTCGCGTTTCACTAGTCTCCAACTCCCTGTCATGTAACTCATGCTTGAGAAATATTGATAAGCATAAGAAAGTATTTTATGGTAACTACACCAACTTCCCACCGGGGACTGAGGTTTCTGGTAATATACGTGATTTAAACACACCTGTTACACTCGTTTCTGCAGAAGCTGAACAACCTCTGAAGGGCCAAATCAGTCACTAGTGCTGCCCAGCCCAGCAGGGTAAAACATCACAAGTATGCTTCCCTTTGCTCAGTTGGGCCTTTCAAAAGGAAGCAGTCGTCCAGTGGCAAATCAGCATTCCAGTCAGCTGCTGGCAGCTGAAAGATGTATGATCCTACAGCACCGACAAAATTCCCATTGGAGACAACTTTGGACTGCTCTCCTCCTCTAGACCCTGGGAAAGACTAAAGAGACAGAGGCCTGTATTGTATTTTCCTTATGCTTCCTTGAAGCAGGCAGGGTTTACTTTGTAACTTGTGAACTGGCAAGGAGTCGGTCCCAGGCAATACCAAGATGGGTAGATGCCCACTTGAGCTATTCTGGTGCAGTTACTTATTTGGGTCAACTTGGTTTCCCTTCAGTTTTGTCAAGGCCTTCCTCAAATGTTGCTTCAAGTATTCTGCCTGCCCCAAAGGATTTATTGGGAATGGGAGCTCATTAAAGAGTCTTGGGTTACATCAGCAATTTATGGTCTCCTCCACCGATGCCTGGTGGCAGCAGAGATTGATTCAAACTAGAGTTAGTCTCTTTTGGCTCTTGGGAGCACTCTTTCCAGGGGTCTCTGCTTTTGCTTTAAGTCTGTGATGTGCAGCTTGTGATTTTTATTATTTTTTATTTATTTATTTTTGAGAGTGGCATGCGGGATATAGAATGGAGTTGGGTAAGTGATGACATTGTTTTTGCAGGTTTTCTCTGCACAGTGTAGATCTATTTATTACACAGAATCCACCCATAATTCTTAAATTTGCAACCAAACAAAAAAGCTGTTGCCATTTTGTCTGTTTATGGAGGACAGTCTCTCCGCGACAGTGCGTGGCTGCCCTTTTGGCATCAAAAGGGTTAATCTAGTAAATGATATTATTAGAAAGATGCTGGCATTGAAAGAGTTAAGGAAAGGGCCTTCAGGCAGTGAATGTTGAAAGATTATCCTAATTTTATTAGTGGTGAGTGTCTGTGTTGTTCTTAACATGTCACCTCACTTGTTCAACAGAAAACTAAGCTATACAACATATTGATCATCTAACAAACCAAAGTACTAGTGACCTGTAATCTACCAAGCATTTATTGACTTTATCCCAGTTCAGATCCACAAATGCAGATCAATGCTGTGTAATACTATTTTAGAGATTAGTAATTATGTAGCCGGTCTGATCAACTCTCCCCCTGCCCTGGAAAGAGAAAGAGTTAAATATATCCAATAATAAAAATAAAACACTAAACATCTTACAAAGGAGAAAAAGAAGCTGATTTAATGGTCTAATGAGGCCATCTTCCAGAGACTTGTTTTGTGTAGGGCTTGCTTTGACCTTTCGCTTTGCTCAGGAGCCCAACGCTTCATTTTTCACATTCTTGCAATTACGTTAACGCTTCAAGCATTTCTGACTCCAAGTCAGCTAGCAACACCAGGCATAACTCAACACTGTGAGTTTTTCTCCTCTCTGTAGATTCATTAACAGGTCACCGGGGTCCCAACTGAAATTTAAAACTGACTGGTTCTGTTGGGTTAGCTGAGTTATAGTAAGGGAGATGGCAGGAAAGGGGCTGAGAGAAAGGGAGGGGAGAGAGAAGACCCTGGGGTTTTTGCCAGGGAATATATGTGTAAAAACCCTAAGTGGAAGATTAAAAGGTGTGTGTAGCTTTATCATCCACCCTTTTCTTTGGAGGGGAAAAAACACATCTGAAAGTCTTCTGGGGTATTATGTTTTCCTTATTCTTTGTGAAGCAAAGTGAAAACAGCCACTGACTTTACATACAAGGCTAAATGACTTCTAGAATTCGGCATCAGTTTGTACCACAGTGATGGATATGACGCTCCTAGAATTTAATTCCTATTTAATCTCTTTATGGGATATTTCAAATAATGAATATGGCAGATTATGTATGAAAAGTGGGAAATAAATCTTTTTAAGGTTTGAAAACATGTGGTCTACAGGAAAGCACTGGGGAACAGTTTCAGTTTCATATTTTATGATACCAGGATTGTATACCTGATTTGTCATATTCTTAGTTCAGTCACTCAAAGGACCCAGTCCAGATGAGTCAGATGGAGGTTGTGTTTCTTCAGGACCTTTCAGGAAGCTCAGCACCTTTTTAGGATTAAGCCTGGGGTGATAAACTTGGCCATAAGTGAGAAGACAGAGACAAGAAACTTCTTCTAGGTTATACAGCAGTAAAAATATAAATGGGAATCACATCCACTTTGCTTTACCCATGTGAGTAGTTCATTGGTGTGTGTTTTTTTGGTTTGCTGTGTTTTTGTTTGTGTTTTTTTTGTTTTTTTTTTTTGTTTTTTTTGATGGAACTACTCTTGCTGAATGAAGATGATCTGCCTCTTTATAAATAATATCTGAGGCTACACTCCAGGGCATTATCTTTAAGTAGTTTTGAAATGCTTTTGTGACAGCTTGATATTTGTCCCACAAATCTGTCCACAATAGCTTTCTGTGTCAAAGACTCATCACCTGTTTCAGGGCAAAGTCAACTAAAATATTAGCTGAAATTACATGTTCATCCTAGGTTACATCTCTGGATTGATGCATGTTGGAAAAAATAAGTAGTATATTTATTTTTCATTGTATATCATCTTGTAATAATGATGGTATACAAATAAAATTTATTTACAAAAATAGCTGATGATGCCCAAAGGCCTATCCTGGTTTTGAAACTCGACTGGAACTACATAAAGCTTTGAACCAAACTCCAGTAGTCAGAAAAAGGAGAAGGATGTGTTGTTGTTAATAATAATAATAATTTTAAAATAGCACATTCATGCAAAGCTTCTGGAAGTTTAATATCCAAAATCTAATGCTACAACTTCTTTTTCCTAGTTCTGTAGATACAGGCAATCCTGCTGTGGCTAGTATGCATATTCATCATAAGGATTCAGAACATATATTTATTCCTTTGTATTTTTACCTATAAAGCTATAGGGTATGGTTTTATTGGAAGAGAGCTGCCTTTTATAAGAAAGGAAATTCCTAATAGAAAGGCTCAAACATCCAGACTGTGAAAAATCAAACTTGCTAATAAATAATGCTTCACTGGAGATGCATTATTTCAGAAGGCACAGCTCTCATAAAGGTGAACTGTATGAAGTATGAAAAACTCTTAAAGAACAATGACTTTTTTCAGCTGAGGAAGATACAGGAAGAGAGTAGCCCTTATTAATTCATCTCTTCCTTTCAAGTTTGAGGGGCCCGTCCTTGTGTTGATATGTATGAGTAATTCCCATTAATGGTGATGGGAGTTACGCATGTGCACTGACAGAAGAATAGACCCCTTAGTGTTCAAAGCACATGAAATTTACATTTTTTCCATTGCTGTAATTGAGATGTTGACAAATTGGAGAATATTGATGAGCCTTTGTTTTAAGTATTTCTTGCCAAGTTTGCTTTATTTTTTCATGGTTTGAACAATGATGTGGGTTCAGCAGCAATGAATAATAAGGGTAGAGTAAAGATAACTTTGTATTTCAATATTTTGATGTGCCAATATGAAATAAATTGTCTTAGGCAAATGGAATATGCTGTTTTAATCATTAGCTATGCATGAAAGAAAAATTGATGTTGACATCTTTGCTGTAAAATCGTTGTAATGGGGCCTTCCTTACAATTCATTTTTGTAAAATTCATTTTGTACATTTTGCAGCAATTGAACAATCCCTGCACTGTGAATAGGCAGAATTCCCAGAAATACTGAGACAGTTGGCCCAGTAACTGCTGAGCTCACACTGCACACCACATGCACATTAACCATAATGATGCCAGAACCAGCTTAGCTAAATATAGTCACACTTTAGTATCCTCCCATCCTTTCTTTTCTTTCCGTCTATTGCGTGAACAAATACATTTTTCTGTAGTTTTTGTTTGATTGCTGGAGTCGGTGAACATTTATGTCCCTAACCACTATTCAATAAGTAGCATTAAAATTTCATAGTGAATCCTTGCTTCACTGTACAGTTTTCTAATAATCAGGCTGGTGGCAACTGTATATTCCTCACCTTTTATTAAATTAAAGCTTAGAATGGGGGTGGGGGGATTTAAAACATTATACTTGTGTTTAAGGTTCTGACCTCACTCTTAGCTTTTAGTGCACATAGGTTTTTATATTTAGATATAGATAAAAATATACATATGCATTAGAAAACATTTACTTCCATATATGAAGTATGTTGTGCTGGGGTTTCAAATGCAGCCGAGGAAAACCTCTGTCAATGGAATGTTTTCATAGTGGCAGTAATCTCTTTAAAATAACCCTAAATACAATATGACAGATGCCATCTGGAATAATCTTTTGCTAGTTGCTTTCAACTTTTATTTTTTCCTACAGCTAAGTTCATCTAGAACTGGTCACTTACTGTTATGGTAAACATAGTGAACTCTTTCCTCTCTTTTGTATGTGAATGTTCAGAGAAAATAACTGAACAGTTTTACTTAAGAGATTGTTACTGTTGAGAGGTTTGCCTCTGACTTCATATTTCTGGATGTTGTCAAATATATGTATGTGTATATATTTATATATTTATACTTCAAAATGAAAAAGGTAGGATTCCCCCTTAGGCCATTCTTTCCATCTCAGATCCTACTCAGCCTAACCCAATTTGCCTCCAAATGTTAGATAACATCCCATTTGCTGAATTATAATTGTATGTTTGTTACAATATTAATGGTTTCATAATGCAACACATTCAAACATACAGTAGAAAATGCTTAAGTGTCTTCCTGTGTTGTTACAGTCTGACTAATTTCTTCCTATATATGCCAACTTATTTGAAAGATCTAGTGTTGGAATCTCTGGATTTTTTTTTTAACTTAGTCGTGTAAAGGGATGTCTCCTGATGCCTGTTAGAGTTTAATTTAGAGTAGTAATTAAACTTGAATACTGCCTCATAAACAAAAGATAAACAATAAACCAGCCACGTTCCCTGCTGTTTCATAGCTTTCTTTCCCAGATGTTTTAGCCTGATAATTTTTACATAGTGAACTACCTAGCATGGAGTGCTACGGACAGAGGTCAAAGCCTGGTTCTTTGTAATGGGTTTTAAAAAACTTTTTATTAACAAAATAGTACGGAATTTTCCTTAGTGTAGCTGATAAAATTGTCAAGTACTGAAGGGCAGTCATTAATTGACTTTTTAATTACCTCCCTCTTGTTTAACAAGATGACACTAATTTAAAAAAATCCCACAAACTTTCTTCTAATGGTTGATGACCAGGGAATGTCGCTATTTCTTAATATTAGGGCCCCTGGACAGTACATTAGAAACCTCTATGTCACCCTTAAAAAATAAAAATTAAAATGCCCTTTTAGGGGCTGCTCTCTCCATGTTGATCCTAAGCAACTAGGGGAATGTTCACAGTGGAAGGCTTTTGATTTTTCAAACTGCTCCTCAGGCTGCCGGGGCTTGTGTGTCCAGCTCCGGACCTCTCCTCTGTCAGCCATGATCTTTCTAATTGCCAGGTACTGGTAGGCCGTTCAGCTGCAGAAGCCATGTTATTTTCACTGGGTGGGGTAATTACTGAAAGCTGAGAATAGCTGCACTAAAGACACAGGGATACTTTCATGATCCCATTAGCATAAGAGAGGGTAAATTATTCATGCCAAGTGAGGATTCTATGGGGAAAAGTATAGTTAATGCACATAGTTTTTAAATGTATCCCTTTCTGCTCTGAGACTAAATTCTTGTTGGATTCAGTTCTCAGACATTTACGGGAAAGCTCTAGTGGCATGTTAGACGCAGTTCATCTCTCTCTGTTTGCAGCGCTCTCAATAGAGACCATCTGGCAAAGATCCAAAAGGTGATTAAACAAAATGATCAGCTCTTGTTGCTGTGTTACATGTCCAATACTCTGGATTAAAAAACATGACCCACAACAGTCAGCTAACATCATTTTTTTTTTTTTCCCCTCTTTCCCCTTCCCCTGTAAGAATTCAGATGGTCCACAAATGTCTATGCCATCTTTGTGTCCTTATGGCCCATAATCATGAACAGGTTGTGCAAATGGCTCTTTCTGTAACACGGTCTGTTCCAGCAACATAGAAACATTTCATATTAATTGGGTCAGTCTAATGTTCATAATGACATGGGGAAAAATTACCCAAATGTGTTCTTATAGTAAACACTTAAAATGTGCCTTTCTCCTATTAGAAAGTGAAATTTGACATCAGGCTCATGTGGCTGATTTATTTTTTAAGACAGAAGAAAATCAAAGCATGACACTGTCATCTGCTAAAAATAGTTTAAAGCCCCATCTAACCAAACAAAAAAAAAAAAAGGGGTGGGGGGGAAATGAGCTGTGGTTTAACACCACAATCAGGGATGAATTTACAGTGCTATTCAGAAGAGTACTCCCTTATCATAAACAAGCTGATAATCACACTGAATCTAACTCCCAATTAGCTCTTTCTTAGCTCACAGAGATCAGCGTACATGTCCTCCTTAAACTGTGATATGTTGCTGTTGAGTCAGGCAGAACATTTGTATACCTTATGTCATATTCAGAATTTAAGGATTAAGGCTATATATTTACCAGCAAACCCAGCTAATCAGCAAGGTAATTTTTCAAACCAATCACTTCAATGCCTGAGTTAAGGTAAAAATGCCAAGACTGTGAATAGGGGACATATGTATCTTATCTTTTTGGGGTTGCATCAAATGCCAAGTACTAGTGTAAATTCAACAGAAAGCAGACATTGTTGGAAAGTAATTAAAGAAATATTGAAATTAAACCTACCATATGAGTGAAATATTTGTAGGCCCACTATGTTGCGTGCATAACAATTTACATGCAATTGAACAGTGTTTCTTTCTTTTTTACTTCTTGAGTTGTACTTTGTTAAACACCACAGAGGAATCACCTCTGTGTATTCAGCCATAGGATCGGAAGGATCTTCCTCATGCTGAGAATGTTTACCGTCCAAAATCAGTCAGTTTACTTAAAGGAGAAATTTATGTAAAAAGAAAAAAAAAAAAAAAAAAAAAAAGGAGAAAATGTAAAGCTTCCAACCCTATGCTAAGAAAAATTAAATTCCACTTTTGAAAGCTTAAAAGATACACTGAGGCTGTCAGCTCTCCTTACTGTGCAAGGTGAAAGCAGTAGGTAAAAGGCAGTGACATGTCCAGAGTGCTTGGGGAGGGGAGGCCAGGCTCCCCTGCCTCAGTACAGCCTGGCAGATGAAAGGGACCCACATAGCCTTGGGGGGCTTAAGGCTATTACAGGGCAACTCATGCTCCCTTATCATGCTGATTTTCAATTGATTTTTGGCTGTACAGTACTTGTTGAAGGCCCTCTAGAGCATCAAACACTGCATTATGGCACTACACACTGTAATACGTGGGCCTTTTGTCTTACTGTCTTTCCTTTGCCTGAGAAGAGGCATGCTAACCACTCCATGATTGCTTCTGCTTCTGAGCGGCTTTTATATCTGGGGAAGTAGGACAGGTGAAGGAAATTTGACAGCCATCTTTAGCTGGCTCTTAAAGTGATTTGATGCACTTCTGAATTTTCAAACCAATCTGGTTTTGAATTACTGTAAAACATTGCTTTTAATTTATAAAATTACTTCTCATTTAGGTAACTGATTGCAGGTTACTAATAAACCCAGGTTTGTTGTCTAAATATACTTTCTTCTTTCTCAAACTCATTGTATGATTCCTTTAAGTAACTGATACTAGAGGTTGCTAATGTTGGAGCTGAGGTTGCAGGAAGCTTTCTATAGGCTGAAGTGAGTAATTTCTCCTTTCTTTGGTTAAACTATTGTAGCACTCAGGTAGGCTTTTCATTCACTAAAAAATGGAGCCATCTACATGGAAGTCTTGATAAGCTGAGGATTTTTAACATCACATGAGTGTCTATATATTTAGGATGTCATCCTCAAATAAATGCTTGCCATTTTCACCAGCGGTTTCTACTGACTTGTGTTTTTGTGCATGCAGTAGAAGACACAAATGAATATTTCAAAATGTTTACAAGAATAAAACTGTCCATGCGGAAAAAGACTTGCAACTTTCTGGTGTTATGGGAACTATAAGAAAGCGGTATAGTGATAAGGATAGGATGATATCAGGAAACAGTGATGACCACCTTAACTACCCTGCTAGCTGCAGACACGATCCAAATAACAAGCATGGTCACTGGGAAGACATCTGTTATTTTGGTGGCCTGCCTGTAGCTCCTCAGTTTGTTGCCATGAGGTAAGGATATTGCTGTCTACCCAGGAGCAACTAACTGCAGAACCGAATCTAATAGGACCTTGTGTAAGTTAGATGCTCCCTCTGACGTGTTCTTTCCTATCTGTACAATGGGCACAAGAGTGCTTAGATGTTGCATGAATGTTATGGAATGGTCATCTGTTGCCAGTGGACTGCTCTGATATTCCAGAAATGCAGGGTTCTGTAGAAAATTCAAGTGCATTCTTGTATTTGCCCCTCTGAATTTCATAAAAGAGGCACTGAATATACCGCATGTGTAAATTGTATTGCTTATTTTAACATTTCCTCTTTTTTCAACAAAGGTGAAAAAAGATGAATGAAATACCCTTTATCTTTAACTTCGTATTATTTTTAATTAATAAGACTTATTAAGCGAGTAATAAAAGATGACATGGATCATATCACCAGTTCTTTAATGATATTTGCATAAAGATGAGAAGTCTAGAGTTCTAAAATGATGTTCCCACTGTTTAAAAAAATTGTTGTATCACTATATATGCATATTTCTTGTTTAGTGTTTGTTGTTTTGTTTTTTTTTTTCTCTCCCTCTGAACAAGCATAGTAAACACAGACCAAGTACGCCTTGATTCTGTATTCATATTTAGGTCTTAGGCATTTAAGGGTAATGTTGGCTCAGAACAAGGTTGCGCAATGCATTGTTGGTTTCTTTTTTTTGTGTGTGTGTGTGTTGTTTTGAGAGGGAAAGGGGTGTTTGTTTTTGTTTTTTTTTTTTTTTTTTTTTCTCTCTAGGATTTCCTTAATACTCTAGAACTATAGAACATGTTGTGATGTTTAGTGACTTGGCACATCAGTAGTTCTGTCTTTTAAACACGGACATTGATTTTTCTCAATCTGGCATGAGAAGATCTAGCGTACCCCCCTGCTCTGTGGTCTCAGCATGTACACAGGCAGTGGTGGCTAAGAACGAAGGTTTAGGGCATCAGAACTGGAAGCAGTATCATGAAGAGCCTTCTTCATATATAGAGGGGGTTTGTTAACTATGAATTACAGCATATCCATGAATTTATAACATTTTGTGTAACTATTTTACTGTTATTACTTCTTTTAGTCTTAATAAACATACCAATCTAGATTTAGTAACCTGCTTTTTTACCGAACTTAGAATAACATTTTTAAAATGCACCAACTAGATGTCTTGATCATAGTTACAGTACTCATGAAAGATCTGTCTTTTGTTTGAGTCAGTGGTGGACTGTCCCATGAAGGTTTGGAGGAAGGGGGTGGGAATCAGTTAAAAGCAGTTCTTCCTTCTTGGAGGAGACAAGAGGAAGACACTGTCCACATGAGATCCTGGTCCTTGCATGGAATCAGTAGCAATAACAGGGGCACTGCTGCCTTCAGGTATGTGAAGTTTGGGTCAAACACATCCAAATAAATGAAAGCAAAGCATGATTCTTTTATCTTAAAAAACAAACACACAAAAAAACCCCTACTAATTTTTTTACAATTCCCGTAGAAACTACTGCCATTAAGATGCATACGATCTACAAAAAGACAGCTTTAAAGCTCTAGTACTTCCTAATATTTCTGAACAAAATTTCATCATGCCTTACATTTTAGAGGACAACTAATAATAAGCACTAGTGTTTTTTTTATTTGCACAGGAAAGTTTTGATTCACTTTTTTCCTTTGGTGGTCTTTAAATGTTAAAGTGAGCTTCAGAGAAAAATAAATTTGTGCTTTCAGTTTGGTTCATTTCTTGAAATGCTAACACTTTTTCAAATCTGTTGGAGAGAAACTTATGCAGTAAACTCAAAATTACCTTTAAGGAATTTGATTGTTGCTGCTTGTACTCAATAGTAATCCACCTCGTGTACAGGTGTGTGTGGGGTTGGAGGAAGTAAATGATTCTTTGTTTTCCACCGTTGCATACGGGTGGCTTGCCAGTGACAGCCCCAGAGCTTGGCTGTGTTTGCGTTATTTGTGAAGCCATCTTTATCCCAGTGTAAGGAGCAAACACAGGGAAATGATCTGGTGGCAGAGTTGGCACGATGGCTCTGGTGCCCCATTCCTATTTACAGCCGGGGTAGCGAGCACAGGAGAGAGCAAGACAAAGTGGTTTCCCCGTGCTCCGCTGGCTTCCCAGCTGCTCTGGGTCTGAAGTCCATTGTGAACTCCAGATGCTCGAACTTGCACAGAGTGCTATCCTAGACTGCTGGCCGCATAGCTTGTGGAAAGAGCTCAAATTATTTTATGGATGGTTACCTTTGTACACCCTTGGCACTATTCATTCCTCATGCACAGGCCAGGATTGGGGTCTTCTACTTGCTTGTGTAAACAGAGCATTTGCTGTAACTGACGAGGATTGGTGGTGCAGCCATGGACGTGAGAGAGGGGAATTCAGCAAATTCTCCATTAAGATGTGATTTGTACCATGAAATTTTTTGACAGCCCCAGCATTTAATTCTTAAATAAGTAAAGAGTGCTTTTTTTCCTTCTAATCTTGCATTATGCCCACCAGCTTACTGTGGCTACACTTGTTTAAGCAATTACATTTGTTTAAACTTTCCTTGGGCCTCTCCACACGCAGCTGTAAGTTGGTCATACCTAAATTTAAGGCAGCCCCTGTTTGTAGGCAGTTCAGCAGAAGTGAGTATGACAAATACATGTATAGAATTCTATTGCAGGACTTGGTGCTAAGGTTTTAAATTATTTACGAGCGTAAAATTCGGAAATTCACATGAACTCCCTGTCTAATTTTACACTCCTGCCTAAAGAGGATGGAACATTGCTTAAATAGTATAAATCAGAATTTTTCAGCTTGGAGCTTCCTTTCTAATTCCTCCCACCTCAGATTTACCACTTACTGAAGGTTCTCTATTTCGTGGGACTCCTGACCCTGTACATCTGTTAAAGGGGATAGTTCAGGCTGAACACAGCCTCCTACTCAGTAGGACCGCAGTGTTCTCTTAGCTCCTACTAGATGCTTGAACAAGCAGAGGGCTTAAGTGAAATCCTTTAGCTGAGCCAAAATCTGTTCTTATTTAGGGACTAATCCAAAGCCTGTTAAATCAACAGAAAGATTTTGGTTGACTTCAGTGAGCTTTGGATCAGGCCCTTCCTTGCTAATACATCTGAAATCAATGGAGCTACACTGGGCTTCTGCCAGTAAAAAAAAGGGAGAGGGATTGTCCTTCTGCTTTATTTGTACAGTACCTAACACACTAAGGTTCTGGTGTTCAAACAGTGCTCCCAAGTGCTTCGTTGAGACAACAATAATTTTGACTTGACTACATTACTTGGTGTTCATGGACTCCCATTCAGCTGGGTACATAATTCAGTTGTTTAAAACAACCATGTATGCTATGCAGTCACCTTGTGCTCAAGCATTATTCTGATCTTCTAGCATTTAATATCAAGAAATTTCTTGTGAAAAGGGAGGGTGACAGTTTTTGTATCAGGATTTTTTTTTTTTCATATTTTGTGCTATTGTGTTGTAAAGAAAGCTGTCATAAATGAAAAATACTTAGTCTATAGAACATGTAAAACCCAATGGGTGTAACTTTTACTGTCTGTTTACTGCCTTGAGAAAATTATTAAAGCCCCATGTCTTCTCTACAGTCAAAAGGCTGTTACCCTTTTATTATTTCTTCATTACCACCTTTTAATTTTATTTCTCAGTGTTAAACTGAAGTCCAAATTATAATTTGACACTTGTTAAAGATTTTAATGTAATAATTAACATTGTGGAGATGGCAAATATTTTTAGGCAAGAAATGTCAAAGGATGAAAAGATCCTATATGTACACCAGTATGTACCTTCAATTTTCAGAAGTGCCTACCACAACAAAGTAGGACTTCAGTCTGTCAAAGACTTTTATGCATTGCTTAACTTTGTGTATTGCAAGTCCTCTTTTTGAAATAAAGAGGCTCACAGTGGGTTTAATATTGACTACCTCAGCCTCTATGGGATTTGTGCCTGAATGATGAAGTACCAGGTACAAGGAAACAGATAGTTCATACAAATGTGAATAACCCAGCTGAAAGTCATTCTAGGAACTGTGTTCTCTGTCAGCATTTCTTAGCTATGTAATACATAGGAATACTAGGAGTTCTTTCTTAAAAACTGCTAAAAGGAAAACTTCCTAATTATGTTTTCAATTGTCATTTTTCATTCTTGTTATAAATTGCAAATACTTTCCTTAGAAAGAAAGCTAGTAATTTTTTTTGTTGTTTTAACTTACTAGATTTTTTATTAGACTTCATGTGCTTCTGAGTTCATGCATTTAAGATTCATTTTGTGTATTCAGATACTTAATATATTTTGTGTAAAACATCTGCCACCATGTGAAAGTATATTTGAGTACAAAAAAAATTCCTGGTTCATAACATTTTTTTTTTTGTGTGTGACAAGTTTAGACATATTTTTCTAGATGAGAAACATTGGACTTAATTTATGATTTGTTTTAATAGTCTTATTTTTCTTCAGTGGTGTTTTATCCATCTTGTGTAAAAAGGTAGATTCCATAAGTTTAAAGTATTACAAAATTAAATTTTGATTTACAGGTTAGCAAAATGCTTATTGCATATAGATGCCTTTCAATTTAAGGAAACGAGGATAGGCTGATCTGTGCTAGCATTTCAGCTGACTTACAATTTTGGGGTTTCTGCCCTTTTCATGTGCAAGGATTTAAAAAGAGAAAGATGACTTCAGGCCTCGTACTTCAGTCCAAGGGAGAAGTAATAATGCAGTTTTCCAGTTAAAAAAGTAGTAACAGAGACTATCTTCTTAGTGTTGAAAGTTTCTTAGACTTTCATTACTTATAGATTTTACTGTTTTCTTTCAGTGTGTTGAAGGGACCATATCTGAACTTCACAAACTTACTTCAGTGACTTGAGTCAGACATAGTTGATAGCTAACCAGTGTAGGGGTCTGTTTTCTTTCTATTCTGCTTTTTTTTGTCTGTTTTTACCTCTGTCTCAGAATAATGAAATTCATCCTACTTTATCCATTTCTAGAAAATCTGTAGTGCATAGCTGCAATGATAGATGAAACACTTTTATTTAGTTGCAAATTGGTTATCCTAATTATTTTCCTGAGTTAGATTTATTAGCAGTTCATATTCCCAGCTTTGAGCAGAGTTTGGCATAAAGTTCTGTGTATGAGCAAGGTTTTATGAAAGAAAGGCTTTATTGATATTTTTTTTTTTTAATCTTTCATTCATTCTATTAATCTATGACTCAGGCTCAACTACAGATTTGCTCCTTTTTTTTGTTGTTTTGTTTTCTCTTCTGAATCTGAATTTGGGCAGGAATATGTTTCATATAGTCAGGCCTTTCTAATCTGGTAATTCATCGGTGACATTCAGGGTTTGGTTTCAAACCCCTCTCTTCTTTCTTGTAAACTAATCCTACAGTCCTAGGACCACCAAAGAAAATGTCATTTTAGCTAGAAGTCCACACTGTCAGAATTCAGGCTTACTGTATGCCAATTAACCCTCCTTTAAGCTCTTCCAAATGGCTATCAATCTGGTTTGTTTAAAAGAAATAAGCTGTCCTTTTATTTTAGAACTAGTAAAGAATTTTACATCTTTCTAAAGCAATTTTCTGCATTCTTACTGACTTCATTGATGTGAATGTAAAGTACACAGTAGGTCAAATTCTGACTTCAGTGGGAGTTGATGGAAGCACAGTCTGTATATTTAAAAGCAGCATTGATTCAATCTTGGTGTGCCTGTGCAGCAAAAAAATCTTATCTCTATATAATTTGTCTTCATATAATCAGAGAATATATATTTGAGTTCGCTTCTCATGTTATTTCTATGACTGCCTTACATGAGCTCAGAGGAGCTGCTTGTATTCTTAGGGATGTGTGTGTATATATTTTTTTTTTCCCTTGTTTATTCACATATAAACATTTTACATGCTTCCCTAGAGAATTTCTTTGTAAGGTTCAGTTGTTCTTAAGAGACTGAGAACTTGTCCAGTGCATAACTTGTAAACTATGCAAAACGCACCCTCCAGCTGAGGCAAACCCTAGAACAATTCACCTGGACCTGCTTTGCTTGCCACTGTAGCACCCGTGGACATCAGGGTCCTAGTTCGGGCTGTGGCTGTGATGAGCACGATACACCCATGCACGGCCAGATGTCCAGTGGAGGACCCATGTATTGGTCTTCTGTTCCAATCTTCCATCAAACAGCTGTTTGTTATAGCATGATTCATTTTATTTTAGATCATTTGAGAAGGATATTGCTTTTGAACACAAAAAAAACCCCATATAACACGCTCTGCACTTATGCCATCTCCATGCTGATTAGCTGTTCTTGAGGTGTCTGTCTTCATGGGAGCGGGGTGTGACTTGTATGAACAAAATGAGATTATTGCTTCCAAAACAAAGGGAGAACGTCAGTAACACAGTGGGCAGGAATGTTGCTGTTAAATTCAGGTGAAACAGTAGATTTCTTACTTGTGTGCTTTACTTTAAAACTGAGTAAAAGATATATCTCATGCTTTCAGAAGAAAAGACTTCATTTACACCAGGCTTCTTATGCTTTAAATAACTGATTCGACAGCCTTGATCTACTTAAATGTTACTTTCTTGATGCCTTTTTATAACAGTCCTTTAAACAACTCGTTAGGAACTTCTTACCTTATTTTTAGACTGTTATAGGTAGAAAACATTGACACTTAAAAAAAAAAAAAAAGTTTTCCAAAGGAGTTTAGGCCTTTAACACAGCATTAGAGTATTTCCTTCTGTAAACCATCTCTCATATATTAAAAAGCAACTGTCAGTTAGTTTCCTTCCTGTCTTGTACATATTTGAGGTTATAACAATAGAAGTTCTTCGCTTAGCTTTTTTTTTCCCTCCCCCCGACCCCCTTTTTTTTTTTCCTTTAAGATGATGACTTTGGGGAGTGGTCTTTCTCTTAGTTACATTAAGTATCCATGAAGATAGGGTGGGTTTGGTGGTGGGGTTTTTTTGTTTCGTTTTTTAATACCATGGCAGAGAATAGGAGGACCTAACTGGGGAGTATTAAACCTTTTAAAAGTCAATTTTGTAAAACGTAGGGCATGGACAAAGGTTTGTAAGGTTTTGATTGAATCAGCCCACATCTGCTATAAGAAATCGTAGATCTGCAGACAGGCTATGGCTTTTGTCACGTCCAGGGGAATCCACTGAATCTTGGCCTTCATTTAGGTTTCCCTCCTGATGAGCAAATTCCCATGACCGCTTTTGAAGCTTTAAAAGCTTTGGTTTTGTTTTAAAAGGCCTCTGAGCATAGGCAATGTTTTCTTAGGCATTTAGAAACAAAAAACTGAGCTTTTAAACCTTCAAATGTCGCTGTGGGGATTCACTTTGCTTCTCAGCAGACCTAGTCTGAGATAACACCTGCAAGAAGTGTATATCTGTGCTTGTGGATTTTGTGAAAATTGTGGTGCACCATCTCAACTGACCCACAAATGTGACAGCAATGTGTGTGTGTGAGTGTAAATCTTATTGTTATGTTTTGCTGCTATTCATTTTTAAGAGCAAACTATTATTTTGGTTCTGTAGAATGACCGATGTGGGTAAGCCAATTTTGGTTTTAGATTATTTTAATTTCTTCTCCCTGCACGTCCTCTGATGCAAACAGTAACAAATGGTCTTCAGAAGAACAGACTGAGTGAAAGTCCCTGGTTATGTTTCATTATCTAAATGTTATTAGTTTGGTTGGGTTTTTTTGTTTTGTTTTGTTTTTTTACTTCAGCCTTACTTCTTTTCTTCTACAGTTAACATCAGTTGCGTAATAAAAGGTAGTTTTCTGTAAGTAGATGTGTCATACTCTATGTAAACCCAGGTCTGTGATTACTAGATGAGAAATAATGTACAACAGAAATGAGTGGACAAATTGTCAGACTTGTGAAATAACAGAAATACTCATTTGCACTCCTTTTCAACTCCATCTCCTTGTGTCTTAAATACCTAAGGTGAATTTTTGTCATGTTTCAGGGGGAAGGGTAAGGGCATTTTCAGAATTAAGGATAGATACTAAAGGAATCTATTAACAGTGCTTTTTTTCCTGTCCTGTGCTGTTCTCAAAACACCTGTTAAAACAAATAAGCACATATTTCGGGATTAATGATACTAACTGGCAAACTTGGCACCAAATAACCTGCTGAAACTAAAATGTTGATGCAGAACATGTGCTTAACTTAACAGTCCATAACCCTGTTTTTAGAACACTGAAATACCTACCCTGAGGAAAGCTCATAAAATGAAGGTCTTTAAAGTTCATAGATTAGACCAATGAAGCTGCAGCCGTTTTTAAGAATGTGTATCTTCATTGACTCCTATTAATTCAAGATGGCCAAGTGTATGAAATATGAGACATGAAAGCACTGAAGATTTTTTTTTTTTAAAGTATGCTTTCCATAGGTTCAGTGGCTAAAGGAACAAGCAGAAAAAGGATGCTCAGAGAGGCATTTCTGCATTTGGGAGGACTACATATTGCAGGCAGACCTGAAAGAATCTCTGCTTGGTTTCTAAGGGTATTTAATTGAGCTTTCTACAACATATAATGCTTAATTCTTCTAGAAATTCCCAGTGCCCTTAAGATTCTATTGCTTGGGATTAGGTTGAGTAATTTGGCATATCTCTAATCGTGTTCCCCCATGTGTAACATTCCAGCCATGTCTGTCTTCCTTTACTGTTAAATATATAATTTATAAATAGATAACAATCCTGATAAGCTTGTTTGAATCCATTCTAGAATGAAATT